>NC_138372.1:19042901-19091485 GCF_054177405.1 Leptonychotes weddellii | reverse complement strand
GGGACCCAGTCAGCCCAGAGGCCCTCTGGGCTCTATTTATGTGTATGCGCACCAAAAACAAAAACAAAACCCACATAAAACAACAACAACAAAAACCCCACTTCTTTAAACCCAGAGCCCTTTAAGATGATAAAGGACCCTTTGCAGGTAATTGTGTGTCTTTGGAATCCTGTAATTGTAGAATGCAAAGTTTAGTGATTTAAACTGGGCCGAGGTTGATGAGAGTGTGGGACAGTGGCTCATAAGGACTCTTAAGCGCTGAAGCCAAGGAGCCACCTCCCTTCCCTAGTCTGCCCAGCCCAGGGGACCTGCCCCCATTCCTGTGGCCCAGGGACCCAGCTTCCAGTCGGCATGTCAGAAGTGACTTGCGGCTTCACCCTGCTTGTGAGGACTACATTCCAAAGGAGCGGCCGCAGGGGGGGCGCAGGCTCTGCCATCCCTTGGAGGTCAGAGCAGCTGGCCCAAGCTCCAGCTCGCCTCCAGCGGAAGCTCAAGCGCCCTCAGAAACGACCCTGGCCAATGTCACCGCAGAGCCGAGGCGGTGTTGTCAGGGCTAATGTGAAATCTCTTCCCGTGGCGCCGGTCCTCCGGCTCTGCAGCGCCAGCTTGGACAGATTGAGGTCTCTGTGGCTTTGGTGACCCTGCTTAAGCATTCCCACCGTGTCCCAGCTTTGCTCTCGCCTGCCTCCCTCCGCAGCCCCCCTCACCTGACTTCGGGGCCTGGGGAGGGAGCCAGCGCCCCAGGGCGAGGGGCTTTTGCTCAGGAGAGATGTCAGGCCTCCTGGGGGCATCAGGCTTTGAGCTCTGCTGGGGTCCAGCAGACCTGGGACCAGGTGTCACTAGGAGATATGCCTCATTCTGTGCCTCAGTGAGGGCTAGGGAACAATTCTGTTATTGTATTAACTTGACTCAGTTAAGTCACTTGAGAAACTAACCAATTTTTACTTTCTGTCTAGAATGATGTACATGTAGGAGAGTCAGCTGTAATGCTCCCAAAGTGCCTTGTTTTCTCTGATATAAATATATTTATAAGGACCTATTCCAGTGGATTCTTGGGTGTGTTTGCCACATCGATTTTAGGGAGTGGGCATCTATGTAGTAGGGATACAGTCTGGAAGTGGGTCCTTCTCCCCTGAGGGTGGGAAAGGAGATTCCGTTAGAGATCTGGGAGGGTGGGGTTAAACCAAACCCCTGAGGTGACCCCTTCCTCTTCGCCCTGCTCCTCTTAGGCCCTTAGGAGGACGTCCAGTTTTTTAAAGCCCTGTGGCTCCAAGCCTGGTCTCCTTTGTTTCCCTGCCAGGCTCATGTGTGGACCACGTCAGCACCCCATGACCTGAGGATTCCATGTAACGATTTTATGTAATACATGCAAATATGTAAATGCCAACATTTTAAATAATTTGATAAATCTTTGTAGCTACTCAGCCACCTCTGGTGTGTGTGTGTGTGTGTGTGTGTGTGCGCGCGCGCGCGCGCACACGCACGCAACAAAGTGGAAGGGGACAACATCAATAGCCGCAGGTGGCGGCCTGAGCTCTGGAGGGAGGGCTTGTGTGGGCGGGCTCGAGGAGCAGGAGGCCTCGGGGTCTGGATGGTGCATCCTGCGTGGGAGGTGGAGGTGAAGGCTGGAAACCATTTGGGTTTAGGAGGAGACCCAAGTTGGGGGACTCAGAAGCCCAAGTCCCCAGGCCCTCCTCAGCTGGCGAAGGGTGTATGTGGGGACCAGGGGAGACACGCTGGTGGCCCCTCCGTCAGGCGGAAGAGCAGCACTGGCAGAATGCTGATGTTGCCTCCCAACATCTGGCTGGCATCTTGTCTGCCTCTCAGACCCAAGCAACTTACCTTAAATAGAATGATTTTCAGTGGAATCCGATAAAAAGTTCAGGCTGCTGTACACCCCCTCTCCTGCCTGGGAAGGCGAAGGGGCTGGGTTTCAATTCTGACCCAAAAAAATGACCTACCCAGGAAGCAACGGTTGTTCCGAGCACAGCTGCTGCGGGTGACTGTCCCTGGGGGTAATTTATGGGCAGACACCCAGTTCCAGTTCCGGGCCCAGCGGACGCAGTGGGGTGGCCCCGGGAGAGGGGCGGGGAGCAAGGTTGGTGACTCCGCTGGTCACGCCTGCTGTTCGGGGAGAGAGGCACCCACTGGCGTCCCAGGAGAGGGGGCAGAAGTTTTGAATTGTCAGCAACTGCTGCGCCAGGCGCGCTGAGCTCATCGCTGGAGGTGGGGGTGCAGGGGAGGGGGCGCGGGAGCCGGCTCGCCCCGCCGGAGCCCCTCGCTCCACCCTCCGGCTCAGGCCTCTGTTTAGTCAGCACTTGGCTTCCCGAGGCCGGTGACTGACAGGCAGCCAGACGCCCGCCCTGGGAGAAGACAAAATGGTGGTGTCGGGAGCCGCCCTTGCTGGGGAAGTGGAGGGGAGGAATGTGGTTCTGGGAAGCAGGCGGCCGCAGCTTAAATTCCGGCTCCTCCGCTTGGGAGCTGTGACCCCGCGCTTCACCTCTCAGGGCTAATCCTGAGAAGAATGAGCATGTGCTGAGTGCCTACTACCTGCCCAGGACTGCACGCGCTCCATTTCGGCCCTAGGAGGGAAGGGTCTCATTGTGCACGTGAGAAAAACAAGTTCGGAGGTCGAGTCGCCGCAGACCGTGCAGCTGGCCGGGAGCGGAGCCACACCTCAAAGCCCGGTCTCTCTCAAGCCTGACATCGTGCTCTGTCCGCCATGCAGCCTCAACGGCTTTCGGGTTCTCTCCCGTCCGGAACCACGGGGTTCGGTGTCCGAGGGGGCGTGTTACGCTTTCCCGTCCTGCTCTACCCCACCCTCTGGCGCCCACTTTTACGGGGCACCGTTATTTGTGCTCCCGCTTTGAAATCAAGTGGGCCGGCCTGAGGGCCCGACTGTCCTGGACCCTGAAGTTGGAAGGACCTCGCACCCTGAGCTGCCTGGGAACAAAGTGGGTTTCCCACGTGCGGGCTGGGGCTTCCCACAGACACACGGTGCTCAGGGCACGGGGCGCACATTCAGCCACAAAGACCCGGAGACACACACAAGGCGACACCTAACACGTGAGCGGGCACACACGGGATCCCGGGCCCAGGGACACGTGCACACTCCGTACACGGAGCCCTGCCCTTGTGCAAACAAGGACACAGACCGGCACACAGTTACAGGAACACATCATCGCAGGCGAGCCTCACTCGGTCCTCGCCGGCCCCCCGCCTTCGCGCTGCCGCCGCCAGCTCCTCACTGCCCCCTCCTGGCCGCCCAGGGACCAGGGCAACCTGGCACCATTTCCTGCGAGTTCGCCTCTGGGGTGGTTGTCCGCTAGCTCCCTTCGTAACGAGGCTGGGAGCAGTTTCAGGTGCTCCTCATAGTCCCTCCGCCCCAGGAGATAAGGGTGTCTAGAGGGAGGTCTGAAGCTGGAGGACAAAAAAAAAAAAAAAGAAAAAGAAAAAAGGCTCTCACACCCAAAGGAATCTCTGGCGGTAGAATCCTCAGTACAGTGGTGGCGGGAGTCCTGCATAGCCCCGCTCCCCCTTCAGCAGGCAGCCCCCCGCCCTTACCTCGGGAACTGTGCACGCACCTGCTCCCACTGTATACATATTTAAAGAGAAGCAGACTTCCTGGCCAAGAGGTCAGAGGTCAGGTCTTCCAGCTCGCAGGTTGCTGCTCCCTCTCTGGGCTTCAGCTGCCTCACCTATTCAATGAAGAGTTAAGTTGACCATGATGTACGTGACCCCTCCACCCTGGAGTCGCACCGTCTTGGGAAATAACACCTCTCCCAAAAGTAATGTGCCTGAGTAAAGCACATCCATAAACACGACCCCATGCATGCTTCAGGCCAGTCCTGGGAGGATTACCAACCAAAGCTTTTTAGTGCTATTTTACAGCTGAGGAAATGAGGCACAGAGAGGCACAGCAACTTACCCAAGGTCACACAGCAAGTTGGCAGCAGGCATGGACTTAGAAATCCTCTTCTTGTGGGCCCCAAGCTGCCTACAAGAGAGTAGAACTCTCCCTGTGGGCTCAGGCCCAGAGCCAAGGAGACAGGAACAACAGAGACTAAAGCCAGAAGCTCCGCCCCTCCTTTTTTTTTTTTAAAGGTTTTTGTTTTGTTCTGTTTTGTTTAGTAATCTCTATACCCAACATGGGGCTTGAACTCACAACCCCGAGATCAAGAGTCTCATGCTCCACTGACTGAGCCAGCCAGACGCCCCAGAAGCTCTGCCCCTCTGCTTGGAGCCCTGAAGGCTGAGGGGAACCCAGCGGAGGTCCCAGGAGGCTGGGAAACGGCCACTTGCACCCTGGTGGGTTCCACCACTCCCCACCCTGACCAGCAGCCTGCGCACACCTTGCGCTTCCTCTGCAGAACCGGAGGCGGGCTAAGGAGGGTTCTCCCTGCTCGGTGGCCACCGGTAGCTTGTTCATCAAGTTACCACACACGTGAGTGGCGTGTGCATGCATGCCTGGACTCCACGGGTGCGCACTCACATGTAGATGCATGTTCATATATGCCTACAAGTACACTGAGGCACATATTCAGAGGTCTGGGTAACACGTAAGTGTGCGTGCTTGCAAGCCTGTATGCCTATGACTGCATTCGTGTGTTCAGACGAGGTGTGTTTGGATGTACGCGTATAAGTGGTTCCTGTGTATCTAGCAGGTAAAATATGTACGTGTCAGATGTTGTACATGTACTGGGTTTGTTCACGAATGTACTTGGGTATGTGCAGATGTTCACATGCATTTGTGTAAAAAAGTGGAGTGAATCATGTCCATGCACGTGACTGGTGAGTGTGTGTAAGTGTGTGTGCCGGGAAGGCTTCACATGACTGTGTACACACGAATCATAGGGGTGCCCTCAGCAGAGACTGTGATGTCAGTGTTCCCCTAAGCCCTGGCATCGGGCCTGCAGTGCTGGCTCCAGCCAGGCCCGGGGCTTACAGCACCCCCACCCCACCCCCCGCACTCTATTCCCCAGACCCATCCTGCTTGGCCAATTTGCAGCCTCTCGCTCCCAGCTCCCGAGAAGGCCTGCAGCAAAGTCAAGGGGCTGGTGGCCAATTAGCGAGGGGGTTAATCAGGGATCTGGGGACCCCTGGGGGGCGGGAAACCGAAGGCAGGCGCTGAGGTTGGCAGGAGCCCTTGCTGCCTGTCATGGGGGTGGGGGAGGGGAGAGACGGGAGGGGAGGCTGAGCCAGCCTGGTGGCTGGAAACGGAGCGTCTGCCTGTGAATTCCTGACTGCTGAGCACTGATAGCAGCGGGGAGCCTGTGTGACTGTGCGTGCAAAGGGGCATATATACATGCATTCCTGTCCTTGAACGTGGTCCTATATGCAAAGGTGTGTACCTGACCGGGTACCCTCTGTACATACGTGTGCAGTTTTGTGTCTGTATACATGTGGGTGTGCGATGGTGTGCAAATGGGTCTGGGTATGCAAGCATGTCTGGACCCATGTGCACACACGTATACAAGGGTAAGTCTGTGTGTGCATACTCGTGTGTGCAAGCGTGTGTACACACACTGACGAATGTGCTTCCGCATGCAAACGTGCACATGAAGTTGACGTGGTCTGTTAACAAGTGGGCAGTGATATCTGTGTGTGTACCAGTGTGCAGATACACCTGGGTCTGGATGTATGTGCTTTGTGTGTGTTCTCTGAACGGCCTGCGTGTGCCCATGTGTGTGTACCCATAGGTCTGCACGCATACAGGTCTCAGCGTGTCAAGAGCTGGGGAATGTGGGGCTGGCGGGCTCCGGGCTCCAGGAGAGAATCTGACAGACGACCAGACTTGCCGCAGCCCCCAGCCCCGGGAGCCTGTTTTCCAGCCTGCGGAAGCTGTGAGCCCGTGAACTCATCTTATATTAATAGCTGCTGTCTCCTCACTTATTGCAGGGAGAGGCGGTCATGGCCCCAGCGGGGGCTCAGCATTCGGGGCTCCTCCCCTCCCCCACACAGGACCTGGGAAGAAGGGAAAGAAAGATGGGCCCTAGAGCCTACCCAGGCAGGAAGGCAGGGCTCTGGGCCCCTGCCCTTGCCTCCCCCGAGCCACTGCCCAGCTCACCTCCCAAGCCTCTGTAGCTGGTGGGATCAGGTGTGGGGTTGGAAAAGTGTCAGGGGCTTGGACACTCCCCACCCCAAAATACACACACACACACACACACACACACACACGCACCAGGCATCTACTGCCGAGTAGCTCCGGGCTGAGTACCAGATGAATCTGAGGCGGAAAGAGACATAGAAGTCTTCAGTTTGAGAGGGCAGGCATGTTCCTTCTCTCGGGGACCCTCAGTTGGAGGGGGACACACAGCCTTGCCTTCAGGGGCCCCTAAGGGCAAGACTTCTCTATAATATTTACTCGAGAAGTATAGCAAGCTGTGTTGTATGAACCACATCTTCATGGCCATGGGAAGACTTAGCTAAGGAGGCTTCCTGGAGGAAGCACAGGGTAGGGGTGCAGGGAGGACCTGAGCTGTAGCTACAGAATCCCTGGAGGAAGGAGAAGCCAGCCAACTCCACCACACACATAGGCTTCAACCCGAGGAACAGATTGAGATCTCCCTCAGGTTGGGCCCAGGACCGAAGGCAGAGAGACCCTAGATACGGGCTCCCAGAAACGCCCCAGATCCACCATACTACCATACCCAGGCAAAAAGAGGAGGGCCCGCAGCATGGAGGCCTACCACAGGCCCTCCCAGACAAAAAGCATTAGGCTCTGCTGAGCTCTGAAGCCAGAAGCTGGGAGGGGGAGGCAAAGGGCCAAGCCTGCCCAGAACAGTGTGGGCACCTGGACCCTCTCCTTCTGGTTCCCCCTAGTGCTCCTTGGGAACATGGGTGAGGCAGCAAGGAGGCCCTTCTTCACACCGCCCCTCCCAGAGATCTGTGGGTAGCTTGGAGACCCCCAACTTCTCCCTAGCCTGGGAACAGGGCTCCCTGCCCGGGGTTTCCTTGCTTGCTGTTTCTGAGTTGCTCTTGAAACTCACTCCCTTACCCAGGATAGAAACAGATTTGGAGTCAAATGGATCTGAATTCAAATCCCAGTTCAGCCCTTTACTATGTGACTCTAGGCAGATCAGTTGTCACCTTCAGTAAGGCCTTTCTTGGGAGCCCTCATTTAAGGCTTACATGTACTCCCTGTGCCCCTTCCCTACTTTATTTCTCTCCCAGGACTCTGAACTCTCTGACATTGCCAAATCTGAAACTTGTCTCTTTATTACTGTCTCCCCTATGAAATTTACATCCACAAGGATGGCAGTGAATGAATGAGGGCCTCTCAGAGCCTCAACTTCCTCTTCTGTAAGATGGGGAGAACAATAATACCACCCAAAGGGCCATGGTGATGTGTGAAATATTTGGGCCAAAGCTTGGCATGGGGGAGGTGCTTGCTGAGTGGGTGTCTTTTTCCAGGGACCTTCCAGGAAGGCGGGGAAAGAAGGCCCCACCTGACCTGGTGGGCCACACCCTGCTTTGTATTTGGACTGGAGCTGTGTGTAGCTCAGCCCAGGTCTGCCTTCCACCGGCTCTGACCCAGCCGCGGTTGGCAGCTCCACTCCCCTTGGAGTCCTGTGGCCAGTGTTGGGGAGGAGCCTTGAACACTAGGTGAAAGAGCTCTAGCCAGGAAAATGGAGAAAGACTGGAGTCCTAGCCTGGCACAGCTGTATGGGCTTGAGCAAGTGACTGTTCTTCTTCAGGCCTCAGTCTCCCTGTCTGTACAATGGAAGAGTATTCTAAGGGTCCCATCTCCAGGCTTTGCCTTCCTGGGAGGCTTGGGAGGCTGGGAGGCTTTGCTAGTCAAGAAACGGCTTCCTCTTTAGCCACACTTCCAAACCTGCTCCTGCCCTTGCCTGGTGAACATACTCCTTCTGGTTCCAGAACACCCACACTCAGGGACCTGCACACTTACATCCTCAGATGCACACACTTAACCATCACTCACCTTTGGATAGAAAAGAAGCTCTTCCAGCTTCAGAATGACCATACTTCATCCAACCTCCTCCCAAACGTGGCCTCTGGCTCTGAGAATGAACCCCAACACAAATCAGGGACCAGAATGTCCTAAGCCCCAGACTTGGGAAGGAAGGAGAGGAGAGGCCATTGGCTAATAGAGCACAGGTTGTGGAAAAGGATGTTCCCTTGGGCCAGTCACTAACCCTCCCTCGGCCTCAGTTTTCTCAGCTATAAAATGGAGAGGGTACTATCTGTGCCATGGGACGCTAGTGCAGCCTAAACGAGGTCACGCATGCAGCCCCCCTGGCGTAGTATCTGTAGCACACAGCAAACACCCACAGTTAGAAGGGGCTGTTATTGGGCGCCTGGGTGGCTCAGTTGGTTAAGCGACTGCCTTCAGCTCAGGTCATGATCCTGGAGTCCCGGGATCGAGTTCCGCATCGGGCTCCCTGCTCGGCGGGGAGTCTGCTTCTCCCTCTGACCCTCCCACCGCTCATGTGCTCTCTCTCTCAAATAAATAAATAAAATCTTTAAAAAAAAAAAAAGAAGGGGCTGTTATTAAGGAAGTGGAAATGCTTCGAGCATATACTTCGTGCCAAAGCTCCAGACAAAAGCGCACGTGGACATTCTCAACCTGAGAAGGGTCTAGCACCCTGATTTCTGTCCTCAGGATAACGTGGGGTCCTTGGGACGCCTGGGTGGCTCAGTCAGTTAAGAGTCTGCCTTCAGCTCGGGTCATGATCCCAGGGTCCTGGGATCGAGTCCCACATCAGGGCCCATTGCTCAGCGGGGAGCCTGCTTCTCCCTCTGCCTCCCGCTCACCCTGGTTGTGCTCTCTCTCTCCCTCTCTGACAAGTAAATAAATAAAATCTTAAAAAAAAAAAAGTTGGGGTCCTTGCCTGGAAGTGCCCGGGTCTGAGCAGAGGGGCCCATTAGGTTGGCCTGCCAGCCACACTCCACCCTGGGTCTCTAGCTTTCCCAGATCCCTCAACAGGCTCCCAGGCCTGACCTAATTCCCTCCCATTCCAGGCTCCCCCCACATCAGGCCCCCTCCACCCCCTCCACACATTGAGACAGAAACATACTTATCACAAAATCGTTTTTTTTTTATTGAGCGATGGGTCAGGGATCGGAATAGGGACGCACTGGAGGCCATGCCCCGGTTGGCAGAGGGGTCAGGTGTTGGCTCACACCCTGCCTCCTCTAGGGCACCGCAGGGTGGGGCCTGGCCCCCAGGTCCTGGCTGTGGCGCTGGATGCCAGGCTGGAGTGGAGTTGGGGTGGAGCAGCGTCTGGTCCCGGCTGCCTGGCTGGGCTGCAGTTTCCCCCAAACGGCCACCAGAGGGCAGCCGGCCCCCAGCGCAGAGGAATTCTCGGTTGCTCAGGTGATGGCTTCTTAAAAAAATAAAAAACCAGAGGCTGGTGTGTTCTCCCAGCAAACCCGAGAGGGGCGGGCCCGGGGAGAAGGCTCTGGTTTCTATGATCTCTTCGATAAAAAATAAGCAAAAATAATAACAAAATACGTGGTTTCTCTTTCTCCCTTTCCCCCCTCTAAGAACTGAGGTCAGCAATGGGGGTGTGGGGACTGGGGGTACCCTGGTATGGCCTGGATTTCAAGGTGTGGGTCTCTTCCCCTTACCGCCCATAAATAAATAAGTAAATAAATAAATTATAAATAGATACTCTTTTTCTATGTGCACATATATATAGATACATTTTTCTTTCTTTCTCCTATCTAGGCAACTGAGTGACTAACCTCTCTGACTCTTTAGCTCAGAAACCCAAAAGTACAGTGACATGATTAAGGTCGAGGGGGAGGGGGAGATTAGGGACTTGGAATGGCACTGTAAATCACCCAGCAGCATTCTGGAACTCCAAGCCAGCTGGGCTCTGGGACATTTCTGAGTGGAACCTCAGCCACCTGAACATTCTAGAACCGTGGAGCCAGCTGGGCCCTGTAGGGATCTGGACAGAATCCTGTGAAATATCCAATGTCCTAGAACTCCAGAACCAGCTGGGTCTTGGGGGGTGTGGAGCTGGGGGGGTGGGTTGGGACAAAGCCCTGGAGGGCCTAACATTCTGGAATTCTGTAGCGATCAGGGCTGAAGGGTCACCAGCGTATGACTAGACATCACTGGGGGAACGGGACCGGAAGGGGATCTTGGAAGAGGAGCAACAACAGCAAATGGCCCACAGCACCTTCTGCACGTCCTGGTTGCGGAAGGCGTAGATGATGGGGTTGATCATGGAGTTATAGGTCGCAGGGAGCAGGGTGAGATAGGTGTAGAGGGGTGGGGAGTGGGCATCCCCCAGCAGGCAGTAGACAGTGAAGGGCAGCCAACAGGCGGCAAAGGCGCCAAGCACCACAGCCAGGGTGGCAATGCCCTTTCGGGTGGCCACGTAGTGGGAGGCGGGCAGCAGATGCCGCTGGAGGGCAATCTGCTGGGCATGGCGGCAGACGATGCGGCAGATCTGGGCATAGAGCTGCAACATGACGCCAAACACCATGAAGAAGGCAATGGCCAGGACCACCAGATGGTTCTTGGAGAGTGGATATACCACGCCGCATGTGGCCCGGGCATCCAGACAGTTCCAGGCCAGCACAGGCAGCAGCCCCAGGCCCAGTGCGCCCCCCCACACTAGGGCCAGCATCACATAGGTCCGAGTCACTGTTGTCTCTGAATAGTAGGTGAGGGCGTTGTACAGAGACAGGTAGCGATCGACGGTGATGGCCAGCAGGCCGCCCACACTGGCAGTAAAGGCCGTGGCCAGCACGCCAACCAGCACCAGGCTCATCTCCGCCGAGCCGATGCAGAACACAGCAGCAAAGTGCAGGACCAGGCCCAGGCCTGCCAGCAGGTCGGCCACAGCCAGACTGCCCACCAGCAGGAACATGGGGGCACGGAAGGTGGGAGTGCCCACGATGATGGCCACCACCAGCGCGTTCTCACAGCTCACCAGAGTGCCTGAGATGCACAGCACCACATCCCAGGCCCTGGGTGAGGGCAGTGGTGCGGCTGGGCCTGTAGGCCCTTCTGCTGAGCCCGCGCCGCTCACATTCACGTTGCCTGAGCCAGCGGAGAGCCAAGCCAGGGGGCTGCCTGCACCCCACATCATGGTACCTGTAGGAGAAAAGCCCTGTGAGAAGTTGGCAGGGCTGGGTGCTGGGTGAAGGGGTCTGGATGGGAGGAGGTGCCCCTCAGGATACATTCTGAGTGTCTCCTTGTGATACCTGGCTGGGTCCCAGTGCCTTGTCCCCCAATCATGCTCCAAGGGCTCCTTCCAGGATACCTTTGTCTCCCCCTGCCCCCCACACCCCCACGCCAGCAGGGGCCTATTTTCCTATAGCTGTCCTGGGTCTCTCCACTCTCCCTTCCAACTCCCTGGGTCCCACAGGGCTCTTTCTCCCACGTGTGTGACCTGCGGAGAACCAGATGAAGGACTACCATAAGTGGATGGGGGTTCCCTAGGATCCATGAGAAGCCGGGTAGGCCCAGGACTGGGGAAGGGAAACACATCTCTAGACTGAGGGTAGCTCTGCTCCCTCCCCATCGGGGAGGATGACGCTCAGTTTCTGAGGCTTGCCAGACCCCTCACGATTCTCCGTATTGCCAGCCCGAGGCTCCGCCCCCAGAGAATGCGCGTGAAGCTCCCGCCAGCCCCCACCCTGCACTCCCAGGGTAACACCACCTAGGAACTCTGCCCCACCCCAGCACACACGGGCCCAGACTTCTGTCCTCGCCAAACGCCTCTTTCGGCCTGAACCTCTGGGTCTTTGGAACAGACACCCTCTGCTGGAGGCCTGGATCTCTGAGTCCAACCCCTCCTTCTGCTTGGACACCTGGATCTTGGGCCTGACCTCGCATCCTGCCCGTATGTCTGGATCCCTAAGTCAGCCACCTCCTCCTGCTCGGACACCTGGGTCCCTGCCTCAGATGACTCCTGCCAGCCCAATCTCAGAGGACCAATCTCAGAGGGCCTTGGGCCTTGGAGGAGAGAGCACCCCACGCGGGGTCACCCAGCTGACGGCTGTCAGCACCCGGACCCTGGGTCCCCGCCTGCTAACCCAGATTCTGGGTTCCGGGTCTCGACCTCCGACCTCTGCCGGCCGCTGGAAGCCTGTCCGCCGGCCCCGCGCCCCAGCATCCTGCGTGCCCTTCCGGATGCCTGGTGCCTGCGGCGGGGCCCACTACTCACCTCTCGGGACCTGGTGCGGCCGGGCCGCGGGGAGGCTCTGCTCGGGTCCGGGCAGCGCAGGGTTTGCGCGGACCCCGAGAAGCCCCCGCGGCCGCGGGAGCAGCAGCGTGAGTCACCCCGCCCCGCCCCCGGCCCCCGGTTCGGTGACGTCAGCGGCCCGGCCGGCCAATGGGTGCGTCGCGCCGGGGCGCAGCGCGCGTCGCGAGGCATAGTAATGAGGCCTCGCACCGCCCGCTCCCCCATTCATAAAAAGCGACCGTGGCCGCGGCCCCGCCCCCTCCTCACTCGGCCCGCGCTGTCCTTGACGCGGCGCCCTCTGCGGGCCGGGGTTTCGGGGGGCGCCGGTGGGAGAGCCTTGGAGAAGTCTTAGGGAGGTTTCGGGGAATGTGTAAGGGCAAGCAGAAAGGGGCCCCGGAAAGGCTGTGGGGGTGATGGGACCCTCAGGTGGCAGAGACGGACGGAATTCGGGTGACGGAGACCGAGTGATGAGGCTGAATGGGCGTCCTCGGTGAGGATGACGGGGGCTGCCAAGATGATGGGGCCCGGAGGTGATGGTGACAGCAGCACGAGGGAGCAGGGAAGTGGGTGGCAGTGACAGTATGAGCATGGTGACAGGATCTTGGGGGATGGTGGCCATGGGACGCTGCCATAGAAAGGGAAGCCCCCAGGGCAACTTTGGCAGTGTCAGGGTGACTGTGACGTGATGGGGCTCAGGGATCCCAGGGTGGCAGAGGCGGTGGCAAGGGAAAGGGAAGATGGAGTGTCCAGATGATAGGACTTCAGGTCACAATGACCCTGTCACAAGTGCTGAGGTACTGAGCAGACAAAACAAAGCGAAGAGGGTTGTAAGGTCCTGGCATGAAGATACCGGGGGACTGTGGTGAATGAGCCCCAGGGTGAGAGGGAGAGGGTAGAGGGTCTGGACTGACGGTGACCAGGCAGGTGAGGTGCTGCCAGGGCAGGTCCTCGTGATGCTGGGGCTGGGATAAGGAGCTGGGTGACGTCACTCATGTTAGCCCGATAGCGCCCTCCCAGCACGGGAGGGGTGGGCCTGGAAAGATTTCAAAACCTGAATTATTTATTCAAGGATCTGGAAAGGCAGCAGGGTTGGGGGGGGGCACTTCCCCGAAGCAGCAGGAGAGGGGGAGCCGGGAAGAACTTGGAAGCAGAAAACCTGGCAGCGCAGTCCCCAGGGCAGGCCCCTATCACAACCCCCATCTTAGGCATCCTGGCAGGGTAGGGTATGGAGAAGGAGCTCCGTCTTCCCCAGCCCTGCCTGTCCTTTGTCCCAGGGACATACACCAGCCCAGCTGACTTTTCCAGGGGTGACAGATATGCCCAGGGGGAGAGGAACTGGCTGCTTCTCCTTCCTCTGTCTCTAGCTTTGATCTTCAATGGAATCATCCAGGCCTGTGGGATGGGGGTGGAGGGCAGGGATCAGGTTAGGGCTTAAGGAAACCAGAGGGGCTCAGATCCCAGGCCCCACTGACTTCTCCCCCCACCATGGCACCACTGTAGTTCCCTCAGTCAGTGTGGTGCAGCGGGAAGGAGGTGACAGGCCAGTGGCAGGGTACAAGGGAAGAGGAGAGGCTAGGGACTAGGGAAGATGATGCATTTCAGCTTGGATGTGGTGAGTTGAGGGTGGAGGTGGTCAAATCCTAGTTCCTCCATTCCCTCGCTGTGTGACTTTGGGTGAATTTCTTAGGCTCTTTGTGCCTGCTTTCTCATCTGTAGGAGAAGGATAATGTTCGTATCTACCTCAGGACTGGTGGGAGGGCCTGGCACGTTCTCGGCACTGGCTTGCTGGCTACCAGTAGTATATCAGGCGGGAGGAGGACGCCTGGGAGGCACAGGTGTGCAAGTAGGCATTGAGTTTCTAGGGGTAGAAGATAGCACTCTGGGCAGGGAGCACAGAGAGAGGAGAAAAGCCCCAGGGAAGGCTGCCATTGAGGGCACAGACTGCAGATGAGTGTGTCCTTGCAAAGGGTCCTGGGCTTCCCTCCGCCTAGAACCCCTTCACTTCATTCAGGCCTTTGCCTTCAAGTCACTTCTTTTTTTTTTTTTTTTTTTTTAAGATTTTATTTATTTATTTGACAGAGAGAGACACGGCGAGAGAGGGAACACAAGCAGGGGGAGGGGGAGAGGGAGAAGCAGGCTTCCCGCTGAGCAGGGAGCCCGATGCGGGGCTCGATCCCAGGACCCCGGGATCATGACCTGAGCCGAAGGCAGACGCTCAACGACTGAGCCACCCAGGCGCCCCTTTCAAGTCACTTCTGAAGCAGGCTTCCCTGACCTCCATCCTAGATTACCCCCTCCCCTCCATCCCTCTCTCCCCCCTTTCCTTGCTTTATTATTTCTCAGAGCTTAGCATTCCTAAAATTATGTTTATTCATGTATTCTCTCTTTTTTTTAAGATTTATTTATTTATTTGAGAGAGCGAGAATGAGAGAGAGAGAGTACATGAGAGGGGGGAGGGTTAGAGGGAGAAGCAGGCTCCTCGCCGAGCAGGGAGCCTGATGCGGGACTCGATCCCGGGACTCCAGGATCATGACCTGAGCTGAAGGCAGTCGCTTAACCAACTGAGCCACCCAGGCGCCCCCATGTATTCTCTTTTTTACTACGTGCCGGCCCTGCCAGAATAGAAGCTCCATGAGGGGAGAGACTGTTCTGTTCTGTACTACTACATTCAAGACCTGGCATTGTGGTAGGTGTTCAACAAATACTCGTTGACCGGGTGCTTAAAGTAAAAAGCAGCGTCTAGAGAAAGAGGAGAGTAGTGATATGCGCAGTGTGGAGAAAGGTGGGGGCGCCAAAGAGAGAGCATACAGGGGCAGCAACCCCCCAGAACTCAGGTGTCCGCTCTCTTCCCCATCAGAGCTGGGTCCCAACAACTGCCCCGCAGGTCTCTGGGATGGGTGAAGGTGGCTGGGAGGTTGGCAGGGAAGAGCTGTATGAGAGACTATCTTCTGCTATTCTGAGTGGCAGTAATAGTTTCTTTCTTTCTCTCTTTCTTTTTACAAATGTTCATAGTTTATTAATCCTCTCATGAAAAGTCTGCACAATCACCATAGATAAAGTGACTGCAGAATCTTTACTCCTTTTGGCCTGCACCAGCCTTGGCCTATGCGGTGCCCTGACTTTCTTCATTCTGTTCTCATGTCCCACTTGCTGTTTTCTTGAGGTCTTTTTCTTCTCATGCAGACCATGTCTTGCAAGGCTGTCTTTGGGTTCATTTTTCTTTCATAATCCAAGGAATTGTAAATCATGCCCAAGCCAGCTGCTGTGCCACCACCAACATGGGGTTCTGACTCCGGATATAAAGATGACATCTGGTGTGGTCTTGTCCATTTTGGCTAGTTTTCCCCCAAGTTCTGCCTTAGGTACTGTTGCCTTCTCAGGGTGAAGAACATCAGTGACCACGTTTCCACTAAAGTAGTTGGTTGGCTAAAACTTCCTGATCCAGACAGCCACAGTGTCATTCAAGATGGAAGCTGATCAGGAGGCAGCCAGGGAGAAAAAGAGTGCAGTAATATTTCCAGCCATGAGAAACCCCAGACACCCAAGAGACTCAAGTGAAGCTATGGATTTTCCCATGGGCACTCCCTCCATGCTTCAAAACTGCCCTATGCCAATGGGACAATGGAGGCCTTCACTGCCAACTGGGTCTCTCTTCCCCAAAGATCTGCTATCTAGAGAAAGGGCTGTCCCTTCCTCTTCTCTCCTCCTCATGCCCTCTGCCCTACCTCCTTGCTTCCTCCCCACCACTGATACCCTGTCCAGTCCTTCCCACCTACCAGGTGCCAGACCAGATCCCAGGGCTTACAACAACCCCACATCCCCATTTCATAGGTGAAGCCTAGAGAAGCTGAAAGACTTGCCCCCAGTCACACAGTAAATGGCAGAGCTGGGATGTGAAGCTGGTCTACCTGTAACCAAATCCAGTGTGCCTTCCATTCTATCCTAAACATCACCATCTCCCCAGAAGGGGCTGCGAGTGAAGTTTGACCAGGGCGGACAATACCTGCAGTTCCCCCACGTGGCCACCAGGTGGCTGTGAGCAGGCCATTCCAGGTAAGACTTCTTCCTTTACCATTCTCTCTTCAGTCTGGGGAATCTCACGGGCCTAGGCTCTCATGGAAGATGGGTGTGTGTCTGAGGCACAGATAATACCCACACAGGCCCCCTGTCCAAGCCCCAAGAATCTGGGCATTGTCAGTACACACATTCTTAGCACAGACCCATTTGTTCATTCAGCCAGTATTCACTGACAATTCCCTGGGCTTTGAGTGGGTGCTACGGACAGAGAGATGATCTGGCCACATCCCTGCATTTTCTTTTCTTTCTTTTTTTCTTTTTTAATTCTTTATTTTTTTTAAGTAAACTCCATGCCACACATGGGGCTCAAACTCACAACTCCAAGATCAAGAGTTGCATGCTCTACAGACTGAACCAGCCCGGCGCCCCCACATCCCTGCATTTTCAACGTTCAATAAATATTTATTGAGCACGTGCTACTTTCCAGGCATGGTTCTAGGCACAGAGGACAAGGCAATGAACAAAAATCCTTGGCTTCTTCACAAAGCATCCATTCTGATGGGGAAAGATGGACAATCTACAAATAAACACTTAATATGATATTAAGTAGGGGGTCCTTGAGGATCTCACAGACCAGAAGAACAGACAAATGTACACGGTCACAACATGATACAATCTGGTTATTTAATACGCACCTACTTAGCACTTAAGTGTAGAGGGAGTTAACTACAGAAGAAGATAAACATGGTTCCTGCCTTCATAGAAATTACAGCCTAGGATACAAAAGAGTAATTAATTATACATTTGATACATGTTTTGAAGCAAAAAGGAAGTATCATGAGTGGGGAAAAGAAATGGGTCGGTTTTAGGGGCCTGAGACACACTCAGGTGGAGGTGCCCAGGAAGCAGATGGACCCATTGGATCCTGGGTTCACATCCTGGCCCCCCTCATTGTAGCTGTGTGCCCCTGGGCAGGTGATTTTACTTCTTTTTTTTTTTAATTTATTTATTTATTTTAGTAATTTCTACACCCACGACCCCAAGATCAAGAACCACATGCTTGAGGCGCCTGGGTGGCTCAGTTGGTTAAGCGACTGCCTTTGGCTCAGGTCATGATCCTGGAGTCCCTGGATCGAGTCCCACATCGGGCTCCCTGCTTGGCGGGGAGTCTGCTTCTCCCTCTGACCCTCCCCCTTCTCATGGGCTCTCTCTCTCTCAAAAAAAAAAAAAAAAAAAGAACCACATGCTCTTCTGACTGAGCCTGCCAGGTGCCCGATTTTACTTCTGAAGCCCACAAACTGGGGATAACAAAAGCCATGCCTAGAGGGTAGTCGTGGACATTAGATGAGAAGCTGCAAGTAAAAGCTCTTAGTGGAATGTATATTCTGCTAAAAGTGGTCAATAGTATGAACTATGCATTATTAGTTATAGGTGGCAGCTGGGGAGGGAGCACTGAGCAGGAGATGGAGATATGAGACCTGATGGCTTTCAGATCGGAACCGATGGCAGAGGAATGGCTAAAATGACCCCAGGAGAGGTGGAATAGGTCTCAGGAGGGAATCGTGCCACCAGGGAAGAAGAGGGGGAAGGAGGAAAAGGAGGGGCAACAGAGAAGGGGAAAGAAAGTGGAAGTGAAGGGTGGGGGAGAAAGAGGAGGTGCTAAGGAACCCGAGAAGAAGCTCCAGAGGGGAAAGAACCAGAAGAAGCCGGTACCAGGGCAGTTGAGGCCGAAGGGAAGGCTGGGGAAAGCCCCAATTGTCCTACTAATAATGAGACCAATAACTTGGTCGGAGGGTGTGGTGGGAGGCTGAGGGGCAGAAGAGAGTAAGGTGAAAGGGTGAAGCGAGGTGGGCAGTCTAGAGGCCAGCTGAAGCCAGTCCAAAGGGCGTGGGGCCTAGTTGGGTTCACTCGACAAGGCCCGGCCTGCGGGAAAGTGACCTCGCTTGGAATCCAGATTTTGCCACTGTGACCTCCACCTACTCACTCACCTTTTCTGAGCCTTAATTTCCTCACCTGTGAAGTAGGGATACTAACTACCGAGCGGAGTTTTCGTGAAGCTGCTGGTGGATGCTCCCAGGACCAGGTGTGCTACTACACCTGGATCCCGCCCCCTTTTGTCCGAGCCCCGCCCCAGATCGCCGAACCGAGCTCCGCCCCGCCGCGCCCACTAGCCACGCCCCCGACGACCGGGCCCCACCCCGGCTGAGCCTCTGGCCCCGCCCCAGAATGACCACGCCCACCTGGCCACGCCCAGGTTGCCTGGGTCTCGCTCCCCACATCCCAGCGGAGCCGAGTCGGGGAGGGACGCACTACACCAGCTCTCCGCCGACCCCCGGGCCTCGCCCCGCCCATGGCCGCGCCGGGACCCCGCGCCTTACGGGTCGCGCTCTGCGGCGGCTGCTGCTGCCTTCTCCTGTGTGCCCAGCTCGCTGTCGCCGGTAACGCGGACCAGGATCTGGTTTGGAGGCCCAGCCCGGGCAGGGGCAGGCAGAGCCTACCTTCATCCAGCCGCCTCTTCTGGAGCGGTCTGGGCTGGGGGGCGGGGGGCTGGGGGGGACTTTCCAGAGAGTTCAGGGCTCCAGCGGTGGGTGAAGGGGGTTCTCGCCATGTGTGGAGCATCCGTATGTAATAGGCTCCAGGTGTGGGGGATTAGAGGCTTCAGGTGTTTGGAGGGGACCCCAGGTGTGTCTGGAGGTGTCAGCTCCTCATCTATCAGGGAACCCCAGGTGTATGCAAAGGGAAGGGACTCTGGGTGAATGTGGGGGAGGTTGGGGGTGTGTGTAACCATGTGTTTGTGGAAACTCCAGGTGTGTATTGGGCCTTAGGGGATCCAGGTGAGTGTATGTGTGCAAAGGGGTGAGAGCCACAGTAGTGGGGAAGGGGGGGTGCAGCTCAGTTTCAAGGAGTTGCTCCTACGCCCAGGTAAAGGAGCTCGAGGCTTTGGGCGGGGAGCCCTGCTCCGCATGAACATCTGGCCAGCTGTCCGAGGGGCCTGCAAACAGCTCGAGCTCTGTGAGCATTGTGTGGAGGGGCACAAAGCACACAACCTCTCTGGCTGCGTGTGGGAGCAGTGTCGGCCAGAGGAGCCAGGTACGGAGTTGGGCCCTCCCCAAATCGAGTGCCCCTAGTTCTGAACCCCAGGGCCTTGGCACCTCTCCCCGTATCTCTCCCCTACACCTTCTCCCACCAGGACACTGTGTGGCCCAAGCTGAGGTGGTCAAGGAAGGTTGTTCTGTCTACAACCGCTCAGAGTCGTGTCCAGGTAAGGGGACTCCTGCTGGCCTAAGCCAAGTTGGAGAGAGGGGACTGAGGTGTCCCCAGCCAGAGCCTGCCCTCCAGGAAGGAATCGGCCTCTCTCGGGGAGCAGACAGTGCTCATGAACACCTGGGTCCAGTTTCAGTTCTGCCTTTAGCTCACTGAGAAGTCCCTCGCCCTCTCTGGCCTGTTTCCCCAGTTAAAAATTGGCACAGCCAAAGGATCCAGGACAGATGTGTGGAGGGCATGGAGGAGTTGGCTCGTCTAATTTAAAACACAGTGAGGACTTCCAAATCAGAAGTTCAGAAGGGAATGGGGGGAGGGCTTCCTGGAGGAGGTGTCATCAGAGATGACCCTTAAAGGTAGAGATGGAGAGAGGGCACATCTGGTGGAAGGAACCGTATGAACTAAGGCTTGAAAGCTGGACCTGGAACAGGGGGCCTGATCTGAGTCAGAAGTCCAGCTGGTGGCCTGGGCTGGGGTCTTGGTGGGAGTCAGGGAGTGGGAGGGCTGATTTAGCATGGATTCCCTGTCTTTCCAGCTGCCCACCACTACCCCACCTATGAACCAAAGACAGTCACAACAGGTAGGTGCTACCTGGGGGAATGGGAGTGGTGGGAGGACTAGAGGTGCCAGCAAAGACAGCTGGGCTCAGGCACTGACCTGCCTGTGACCTCAGCCCTGTGACCTCTCCTGCTGAGACTGTTCCCACACCTGTAAAATGGGTTGCTGTGAGGATTTTATGAGCAGGTGTATAGAGCCTAGTTCAGTGTCTGATGCATAGAAAGTGATCAGGAAATGATGGTTCCTGTCCCTTGTCCCCAACACCAGTTCTGGGAGCTCAGGCTGACCCTCTCAGGACCTGCCCTCGGTGCTGAAGCGTGTATGGATGGCTCAGGTCGCCAATGAGGTGTACTCAGCAACTACCAAGGCAGGCTCCTGGCAGAGCAGAAGCAAGAACTCTGCCCCTTGATTCCCACTGCTTCTCAGGGCCTGGAGGTCACCAGGCTTGGTAGGGATGGCTGCAGAGGCTTTGGTTAATTAAAGCCAGAA
Source organism: Leptonychotes weddellii (assembly GCF_054177405.1). NCBI lineage: Eukaryota > Metazoa > Chordata > Mammalia > Carnivora > Phocidae > Leptonychotes > Leptonychotes weddellii. The sequence goes on along the minus strand of NC_138372.1, from coordinate 19,070,993 downwards.
ACTTGATCTTAGAGGCTGAATTACTGATGGCTCAGCTCCTTCTGGCTGAGCCCCAGATCAGTCTTGGGTAGCTCATTTCTTCCCTCTCCTCCTTTTCCCCCAGTGTCCTTCTCTGGGGCTCCCTGAGCTGTAGCTGGGACCACCCTTTGCCTTTCATATTCTCAGACCCGCTTACACAAGCTATACCCTCCGAGAAGTAGACCTGGCTCCCAGCTGGGCTCCTCTCCACTGCCCCAGAATGATCTTCTGCCACCAGCCCTGCCCTGCCCTGGCACCTGGCCTAGGGCCTGAAATAGAAACCCTAGTGGGGGTTGATGGCTAACGTGGCACAGCTGGGAGTCACCCCGACAGCCTGGCAACCATGGGCCCTGAGATGGGGGGGTGGGAGGGTGGAAAGAGTCAGGGAGTGCTGTGTGACTGGCTCTGTCTTAACTGTGAGGTGACTTTGGACAGGTCTGGTCCTCAGAACCCAGCTTCTCCCTCTGACACACATCACCTAGTCTCCATTCATCCACTTGATAGGGTGTGAGCCTCCACTTCTTCCTTCTCTAAGGGCTCTGACGTCGGGTGACTCCAGGGTCTCGGGACTCAGGAGTCCTGAAAAGGGACGATATCATCTGCATCTGGGCTTTGAACCCTGAGACCCAAGGCCAAAAGAAGCTCTGAGCCGAAGGGGTCAGAGGCCCAGCTTCTGGGTCCATCCTCACCCTAGTGGGCCAGTGTGGGATAGGGAGGCTAGAAGGGAGCTCATCGCTCTCAGGACCATGCAGTCCTGAGCCCAGAGAGGATGTGAAAGACATCAAGCCACAGAGCAACCGGGAGCAGAGCCAGGGCTGGAGCCTAGCCCCGCCCCCCCGCCGCCCCCCTAGCCAGGCCCACCCCTGTCCCACCGGGCGCTTCCCACTGCCCACAGGATCTGGGCTGAACTTCTGAGCCTGCTGGTCAAGGCTCTCATTGTGAGGACTGGGGCCTCCAGGTAACCTGTGCTGGTTATTGGGGTGGGGTTGGGATCCTGGTCCACAGCAACCCGCTGTGACCTGCACCCTGCAGGGAGCCCCCCAGTTCCCGAAGCCCACAGCCCTGGCTTTGACGGGGCCAGCTTCATTGGGGGCGTTGTGCTGGTGCTGAGCCTGCAGGCAGCGGCCTTCTTCGTCTTACGCTTCCTCAAGGCCAAGGACAGCACCTACCAGACACTGTGAGTACCTGGCCAGCCAGCGGAGTCCCAGCTCACTTTCCCCACCCCACTCTTGCCCTTTGGGTCCCTTTTAGTGCCAGTGCACTGTCTTCTCAATGGGGCGGCCCTAAGGGCAATGTCTTCCTTCTGACGTCACCCATGTGAGCCACACTTCTCCCTCCTCAACGCGTGGGGTTCTCTCTGCCCCCTGTTGGCTGGGGCCAGGACTCAGCCTGGGCCCGTGTCTGAGAGCCCAGCTGAGCCGACCTGTCTTTGTCCCTCATGCTGCCAGCAGGGAGGAGAGCCAGTAGGTAATAGCCCAGGCAAGCCTTCGTTTTGTGGCTCTGTGGCTGGTTTTCCTCTAGGAAGGGGAGCTGCCCTGAGGCCCCCGTGTGCCGTGTGTGCGGTGGGGCGGGTCGCTGCAGCCTCCCTCAAAGTGTGTGCTTCCGGCCACTGCCTGCTGTCTGGGGGTGGGGGTCCTGAGCCCAGCTAGGCAGGGCCACTGCCCTGAGTGCCCTCTCTGTCTGGCCTCTGCAGAATCTGACCCCCCTTCAGGCCTGGATTCCGCAGGGGAAGGAGGACGAAGAGGCTGCCCTCTTGGCCCCCTTGTAGGCACTGGGGGTGGGAAAAACTTTGGCCACCAATGTCTGGCCCCTGTGGGCTATCAAGCAGGCTCGTGCTTCCTGTCCCGGGCCTGGTACCTGCAGCTGAGAGCATTCTTCGACCACTTCCTGTCTTATCCATCATGCCTGCAGGCCCCCTGCCTGGCACGGGGTCTGTGCCTGCCCCTTCCCACCCACCTGGCCTGGCACTGCCCCCAAATAAAAGAACTCTTTCCAGCACTGTGCTTCATGTCCTGTGTCTTGGGCTGTGTGTGGATCTGTGGGGGGTGGGGTATAGCCATCGTCCTCTCCTTAATGGGAACTCAGCCTTGGATTGCTACTATCACTTTTTTTTTTTAAGATTTTATTTATTTATTTGACAGAGAGAGAGAGCACAAGCAGGGGGAGCAGCAGGGGAGGGAGAGGGAGAAGCAGGCCCCCCCCGCCCCCAGCAGGGAGCCTGATGCAGGACTCATCCCAGGATCCCAGGATCATGGCCTGAGCGGAAGGCAGATGCTTAACTGCTTAACCGCTTAACCGACGGAGCCGCCCCATCACCTTTTAAAATATTTTCGTTTGTTATACGTGTTTAACGCTCCCCATCCCCCTGCCCCCCAGCCCTTTACAGATCAGTCTGTGGAGACTCAGAAAGGTAAGTACACTTGCTCAAGATCACCCAGTGGGACGGGGCAGGGCTAGGATTTGAATCCAGGTTTTTCTGACTCCAGAATAAGCAGAAGTTCAATTCTCCTGTAGAGGCATCTCCAGGCTCTCTCGGCTCCTAAAGTTAGGTCTCCACCCCAATGCCAAGGGGGAGATGCCCCTAGGACTCACAGCCATTTCTGCACTTCTGGCCTTCCTCACTCAGGCCCGCCCGGAAAGCCCCTGCCCTCCCATGCCCACCTCTTCCCCCAGCCCCCGCCCCCGCCCAGAAGTCTTCCCTGACTGAGAACACCCCCCACTGCTGCGCACTGCTGGAAACGGGGCGTGAGGCTAAGAGTGACAGCGTTATCTGATTTCATCCCATGATTGTCCGAGGAGGCAGAGGGGCCATAGAAGGTCGCGGTGGCAGCCGTGAGGTCAGCCTGGGGAGCCCGACTGCTCTGTGTGAACGGGGGGGAAGTGATTTCCCAGCTCTGGCTCTGCTTCCCCATCTGTAAAGTCGGGTGACAGCAGTGTCCATCTCGGTGGCACGTGGGGCAGACTCAGAGCAGGTGCACGTGCTCCATCCACATCCAGGGCAGGCATCACCCTTCCAGCTGTGTAGCCTGCACAGCCTTTGGCTTCTGCCTCCCCCAGGCCCAGCCTCCCTGCCCTCCAGCTGGATGGGCTCTGGGGGGGCTCTGGGGGACGCGGGGCCCACAAGCAGCTCCGGCTACTCCTCGGCCCCCCAGCTCACTTGCGCTGCCACCACCATGCAAAGAGTCCACCTCCTCACCCCTCCCCGCCCACCCCCATCAGAGCCCCCATCTCAGGCATCAGCCTCCCCTTCGAGCACCCCTCTCTCGATACTTGGATCTCCCTCTTGCTACCCAGCCTGTCTCGCTTTCTCTCTTCTCCGAGCCTTTGCACACGCAGTCTCTCCTGCCTGGTTCCCCCTCCCCGGCTTCCCCACCCAGCACTTAAGTTCAGGTGGGGAGAATGCCCATTTTTCCAGGGCTGAGGGAAGAAATGCCCCCACCTCCTTCTGGTTTTCCACTCAGTTAAGGACCTTTCTTTATCAGATGTTTGCTTTTTCCAAAGTAGTAAATGCCTGTAGGGAACACAAGGTCTATACAGAAATGGATATGAAGAGTGAGGAACACTTTCCCTGGGCCCCACTCCCCAGAAATAACTATGCTTAACAATATGTTTCAGACTCTTTTTGTAAATTTACAACATACATACACACATTCAGTGTTCTTAAAATACAAAGTTGGGATTGGGCTATACATATTGTTCCGCAACTTTGTCCCTTTCATTAGAGCTCAGATTTGCCCTATGACTTGTCCAGATGGTGATATTTTATTTGCCAGGATCCTATCAATGTTCAGTTGGGTCACTTCCATGTTGATTTTTTTTTAAAGACTTTATTAGCACAAGCTGGGGGAGAGGCATAGGGAGAGGGATAAGCAGACTCCCCATTGAGTGGGGATCCCAGGACCCTGAGATCGTGACCTGAGCCGAAGTCACACACTTAACTGACTGAGGCACCCAGGCATCTCCTTGTTGATTATTATAAACAGCACATAATTTTTTTTTAAATTAAGTAATCTCTATGCCCAACGTGGGGCTCAAACTCACGAGGCCAAGATCAAGAGTCACATGAGTTGCACCAACTGAGCCCGTCAGGTGCCCCATTAAAAAAAATTTATTATAAGTAACACATGGTGGGCGCCTAGGTGGTGCAGTTGGTTAAACATCGAACTCTTGCTTTTGGCTGAGGTCGTGATCTCAGGGTCGTGAGATTAAGCCCCACCTCTGGCTGCACACTCATTCTGCTTGAGATTCTCTCTCCCTCTCCCTCTGCCCCTCCCGCTCATGCTCTCTCTCTCTCTCAAATAAATAAATCTTTAAAAAAAAAAAAAAAGCACATGATAACTAAGCTTGTCTGTAGATCTTGGCACACCTGTGGGAGAGTTTGGGGAGGAGAGATCCCTGGAATTGAAATTTCACGATCTCAGAGAGTCCATCTCACGCATCCATCCTGTCTGGCACACTCGGCCTCTGCCTTCCTGACACCCCCTGCTACCGCCTCCCTCCCGGCCCCCACGAGCACTGGGCCTGGATAGAGAAGGCCTTCAGGGAAGGCTTGATGAACAAATGGCCAAGTGAATGGTTGAGTGCACAAACAAGCAAATGAGCCTTCCCTCTCCTTTGCTATCCCCTGAGGATTCTCCCCAGCTCAGACCTCAACCCTCACATCTGGACTGTGGCTGTTGCCTCCTCCCTGGCCTCCTAGCCTCGAGGCCTGCCGGGCACAGTCGCTGACTCAATGGCCTGCCTATATTAGCAACTATTTCCTAGGTGCTGTCAGGGTCTCCCCAACAGACTTGAGAGTGGGCATGAAGTCACTTTGCCGAGAGTGTGTCTCCCTGGTGGGGAGTTTGGGCAAAATCTCTGTGGCTCTGGGCATAGAGGTGCCAGAGAGTGAACAAGCCATGTTCTGTCTCTGGGCCTCGGTTTCTTCTTGTTTATTCATTCATTGAACCAATGTTTATTGAATGTCCGCTTTGTGCCAGCCCCATAACCCAGGGCCAATAATGCCTACGAGCCGGGCTGCGTAGGACCAGAGGCCACACACAAACCACACCCAGCAGGACTAGTGGAATGCGGCAGGTGCCCAACGGATGGTAGCCGTGGTCATAACACTTGACAAGGACCAGGGAGGGATCCCTGCAGGAGGTGGCGGGAGGCCTGGACCTCCACACACAGGTGGGGCTTCGCAGGGAGAGATGGAGAGGAGAGTATCCCACACGGAAGGCACAGAACAAGCAGAGGGGCAAAGGCGGAAAGCCCTATGCGAATCCAGAGGTCTGGAGAGATGGCTGCAGAGCCCCAGAGACCAGGATCAGAAGTCGGACTCCATCCCAGCCTCCAGGGCTGAGGGAGGAAATGCCTCTACCCTCTGCTGATTCTAGCCTGGGTGCGATGTCCCTCGGGAGTCAGGCTTCATGTTCTCCCATCAGCCTGGCCCCTTTATAAACTGGCATCTTCCCTCAGGGCACCAGCAAGATGGGCCTACTATGGACCCCATTCTACCTTTTTTTTTTTTTAAGATTTTATTTATTTATTTGAGAGAGAGAATGAGATAGAGAGAGCATGAGAGGGGGGAGGGTCAGAGGGAGAAGCAGACTCCCTGCTGAGCAGGGAGCCTGATGCGGGACCCGATCCCGGGACTCCATGATCATGACCTGAGCCGAAGGCAGTCGCTTAACCAACTGAGCCACCCAGGCACCCTCATTCTACCTTTTTGCTCCTCTTCCTTGGGAAGCTGGCCTGCCTGAGGACCCAGGGCCACCCCAGCTGCCCAGGGTCTAGGTTGCCCTCCCCACCAACCCTCACTCCTTCCCTGGGTGTCCTTCTCCCACCCAGGCGCATTAGCCTCAAGGAGCGGGGTGGGAGTTTGATCATCTGGGCTCTGCACTGTAAATTTATGCAAATAGATGCAAATGGTGCCAACCCTTGACCCTTGGCAGCTCTGGAGGTAAGGGTCCTGACAGCTGGAATCTGGGAGATGGAAAGAGAACCACAAAGGGGTCTGGAGGAGATATGCCCACTCCCCCATGCCCACCCTGTGGCCACCCAGCCCTGCATCTTCCTGCAGAACCCAGGGAACCGGAAGCCAGCAAAATTGTCCTCCTGCCCAGTTGTCCTGGAGCCCCAGGAAGTTGTGGAGAGAAAGGAGCTACAGGTCCTCAAAGTCAGGGATGCCAGGAAGCGGTCAGGGACCTGGAGTGAAGTGGGTAGGCTGGGGATGCAGTGATTACTGTCTAAGCTGAGAGGCCATGACCAAGGGGCAAGGAACCTAGTGTGTGTTAAGGTTGACTCTGTGAGGTAGCTGGTTCTATCCCATTTTGCTAAGCGGGAAAGTCAGGCCCAGGGACGATAAGCTGGGTGCTCACGATCACAGAGCCAGTAAGGAGTGCAGCTGGGATCTGACTTCTGGCTTCGAGTCCCTCATTGCTCTGGGCACGGGGTGAGACTTAAGGCACCTTGACCTCTGGGATTACAGGGCAACCTGGACCACCTGGCAAGATGGGCCCCAAGGGTGAGCCTGCTGAGTGTGTGGGACCATGGGTATCCTCTGCTTTCTTTGCTTCTGTCCCCAGGACTAGAGAGGGGTGTCTCTGCTCGGCTGCTGTTGAGCAATCCACCGTGGGGGGATGGAAGGTTGGGGGGATTAGGAGAGGGGCCTGGGCACCTCCCCTCTGGTTTGTGGGCCTTGGAAGTACTCAGACCTCAGAGCCAACACTCTGTCTTTTCCTGGGTCAGGAGATCCAGTGCCCCTACTGTGGTTCCAGGAGGCAGCCTTCACAGGAGCCAGGAACTTGGCATCAGGTGGTGCTGGGGTGTCGATCGGCCGCCAGACATGGCCCAGCCCTCCGTAGAGCCTCTCTTCAGGGGCCCGATGGAGCTGAGAGGGCTCCTGGGGGTCCCACCCTTGGCCTGTTCCATTGCCTGCAGGGTGAGGGTTGGCAACCCCCCTTGGCAACTCCCCTCAGCCCATCTCCCCTTCTGTAGGCCCCAGAAGCTGCCAGGAGCTGCTGAGCCGGCGTGCCACGTTGAGTGGCTGGTGCTGTCGATGCCTACTCGAGGGCAGAGCCTTCTGGCTTGTTGTGACAAGGACACCAAAGAAGTCGGCTGGCTGGTGACTGTCAGGGAGGCTCAAAGGGCTCCGAGGCCAGGCCCAGCGGACACTTTTCCTCTTGGCCCCTAGGGGGAGCCAGAGCCCACTGGAGCCAAGGCCTCTCTCCCAGCCCCTCACCCGCAAACGTTTACTGAGCTCCCAGAGGGCCTGAAGAAGTCTGTGAAGGCTTCACAGAGGAGATGCCATTTGAAAGGGCCTTGAAGGCTGTGTAGAAGTTCTCTAGATAGATGGGGGCTGAAGGGCATTCCAGGTAGCTGGAAAGACAAACACACAGGGAGGCAGGAGAGGACGAGAGGGTTTGAGGAGATCGTGTGAATGAGTTGAGGAAAGATAAGAGGTCAGGGGTGGGGGCGCCTGGGTGGCTCAGTCGTTGAGCGTCTGCCTTCGGCTCAGGTCATGATCCCAGGGTCCTGGGATTGAGCCCCACATCGGGTTCCCTGCTCCGCAGGGAGCCTGCTTCTCCCTCTCCCACTCCCCCTGCTTGTGTTCCCTCTCTCGCTGTGTCTCTCTCTGTCGAATAGATAAATAAAATCTTAAAAAAAAAAAAAACCTCCTTAAAAAAAAAAAAAGAGGTCAGGGGTGTTGGTGATGGACTGGTGTAGGTCAAGCATGGATTAAGGGCCTCTGCAGAAGCCAGTTCATGAAGGGCACGGAATGGCTGACTGAGGAGCATGGGAGGCGATGGAGAGCCATGGAACATTGTAAACAGAGGAGGGGCCCGGTCAGACTTATGTTTTAGGAAAAAGACTTGGGCTGAACCATGGAAGGTGCACTGCGGTGGGGGATAGGATGGAGGCAGGGACACAGGTTAGGAGGACGGCAGGGGTCCAGGTCACCAGGGAAGGAGAGGCCCTTAGACTGAAGGATATTGAGGAGAGAAACTCTGTAGGGCCTGGGGACTGCTTGGCTTGCTGTGGGAGGTGGGGGACGTCAGGGTAAGGCCAGGACTTGAGCCTGGGACTCTGGAGGTGACCTCTCTGCTCTAATATCTTGATTCTTCTAGTAAATTAGAGCAGGTTGTTTTGATCTGACTCCCAGCAGGACTGACCATCCTCCAAGGGCAGGCCCCATGTTTCTCTCATTTCAGTCACCCTGGGACTTGTCAGGCTTCGGCAGGAGGGGGACGGTCAGCAGAAGTTAGTAAGGGAATGTGGAGTTCATCACTATTTACAGGCAAAGATCACTCGGACTCACACGTTATCAACAAGCCCCCAATTCAAAGAGGGGGCAGGTGTCTGCCCACCCCTCACAGTGCGCCCTCTCTCTGTTGACCTGCCCTCTGCTTCTCCCTGTCTCCTGTGCTGGCCTTCTCTGCCTCCCCAAGTGTTCCAAAAGCAATAGGATGGTTCTGTGGGTTTATTCTGCTCTTGGTCCTCTTACAAAGCCGGTTTTGGGAGCTGGAGTCCGAATTCTGGCTGGGGAATGAGAATTTGCACCAGCTCGCTCTTGCTCTTCCGGGTAAGTTCCCCCCAGGGCCCCAGGGGCCTGGGAGGGGCATTTCGCTGGCACTCTGAATCCCCACCGTGGGATCTGAGGATTCCTCCATCCCTGCCTCCCCCTTCCCCCCAGGTACCTAGGAGCCGCGGGGGGTGGGGGGTGGGGTGGGTGGAGCTGGAGGACTTTATTGGCAACTGCACTTTTGCCCACTCTGAGGCCTTCTGCCTCCTTGGTGCTGCTATTTTCTCCTGGGATCTGCTAACATCCCCCTCACAGTTGCTCTGAGGCTCCTGTGAGATCATCTCTCCAAGGGTGCCAGGCATGGTGTCCCGCTCCAGGGTGCCTCCATCCCCTCCCGGCCAGGGGACTCCCTGAGCTTCCACAACGGGAAGCCCTTTACCACCTACGATGTGGACCACCATGCGGAGCAAGAGCAACTGCGCTGATTGTCCACGGTGGCGTGTGGGACGGATCACGCTACCAGTCCAACTTCAGTGGACGCTACGCAGTGTCTGAGGCCACGGCTCCCAAGTATGGCATCGACTGGGCCTCAGGCCAGGGCGTGGGCCACCCTTACCGCAAGGTTCACAAGATGCTTACTAGGATACCCTGGCAGCCGGTCCTCTTTATCTCTCCCGTACAGCTTCTGGACCTTGGCTACTCTCCCCATTGCTAACTGCTCTCCTGCCCACATTTAAAAATAAGGTCACTTTAAACCTTTCCTGACTTGTAAGACTCTCCCAGTTACTGGGAAAAACTCAGGAGGGCAGAGCAGAGACACAGGGTTCAGCTCCCTTCAAGGAAGACCTTCTAGTCAGGAAGATGGAAGGGTTGGCCTCGGAAGGTAGCGAGGCTTCCATCTCTGGAGGTGTGCAAGCCAAGGGCAGAGGAGCATGTAGTGGAGGACTTGGAAGGATTCGAGCATCCACTGACAGCCCCCTGGTGTCCTCCAGGTCCTACAGGTAGATGGTTTTGTGGGAACACTGTGCAGCATCTCACCCTGTTGACCCATGCCTGGGCCTTCTAAGTCATCTGTTCTCCACCCCTGCCTCTTTTGTGAGCCAAGTTCTCATTCTCTACTACTTCTTGCCTGTCCCATTCGGGGCTGGTTTGAACTCAGAGTCAAGCCAGGGAAGGTGCATTTTTCTTCCACAGGGTAACAGTTATCCAGCAGTTACCTTGCTAGCGTCACATTCTAAAAAGTGGCAGAGCAACACACAGTTAAGACTATGGTAACTGCAGTCTTACAGGTAGTTCTGGGCTTGCTGAGTGGTCTTGGAGACTCCCTAAATCCCCAGCTCCTGATTCCAGAACCCACTGAGGTTTACATCAGACTGCTGCCTCACTAGCTCACACTGGAAGGTTAGGGATTTGGGGGGCTGTGCAGTTGTGGTAGCTCAAGGGCTGAGATTTCTGGTTCTTCTTCAGACAGGTGGAGAAACATTTGTGTGGGGATTCAGGTCCCGTGGTCATGTTTGGGTGGAGGTCAGAGGTCAGCAAGGCTCCACAGCAGGTTAGATTCTGGGGAAAGCAGCCCCCTGGAGAAAGGGCAAAGGCCTGGGCTCAGATGCCAAGTACCATGTTCCTGGCAGGCCAGGAAGCAGGCTTCCCCGTTTCTAGTCCCTCCCTGCCTGCACAGCAGGGCCCCGGAGGATGTAGGCTCTTCACTGTGTTCTGCATACCCTGATGTCTCTGGAGATCCACTCATTCAACAGATCCCTGCGGGGCAGGTGCTGCAGTTCACACCTCCCCCCTTGCCCTGGCCTGGGCACGCATCTTACAGGCGCCTGCGCTGAGCCGTCCACACCGGTTGGTCTGCCCAGGGGCGCAGGCTGTTCCGGAAGCCGCCAGTCTCGGTGGTTCTGGCTGGAGAGGAGGGAGGGGAGAGGCCAAGTCCCGGGGCCGCTAGGGAGCGGCTCTGCCCCAGGGCCGAGGGTGGAGCTTTCCCAGTCGGCCGGGAAAGGGCTGGGCCCGGCTTACATGTGAGGGCAGGGGACAGCGACGGCCGACTCTTTCCTGCGGAGTCCGGGTGGTGGACACGCTCGGACCGATTCCCGGGATCCTTTACGTGACTCTGAGCCGCGGATCACTGGATGTCCCCGATTCCCGGGACCCAATTCCCGACTTCAGATCCTCAGGACCTTGCAAGTCCCACCCCGGATTTCGCCCTGGGCTCCAGATTCCCGGAACAGGACCTCTGGCCGAGTCTGGATTTCCAGCTCCCGTACCAGATTCCCGATCCTGAGATCCCTGGATCCATAGCCACTGGCTCCTGCCCCTCCCCGGGTGCCCAGAGCCGGGCGCCCCCCGCCCGAGCGCCCCCGCACGGCAGGGCCGTGCCTGCGGTCCGGAGCCCTGGAGCGCGCCGGCAGCTGCTGGCAGGACCCGCTGGCCGAGGCGCTGAGCCGGGGTCGACCGCACGCCGCGCCCCCCGGCCGGGGCTGCGCGCGAAGCCGGCCGCTCAGCGTGGTCTACGTGCTGACTCGGGAGCCGCAGCCCGGGGTGGAGGCCGAGGCGGGAGCCGAAGCGGAGCCGCTGCCCCTGCGCTGCTTGCGCGAGGCCTGCGCGCAGCTCCCCGGGCCGCGACCGCGACCGCAGCTGCGCAGCCTGCCCTTCGGGCCGCTGGCGCTGGGAGACACCGCGGCGCTGGATTCCTTCTACAACGCGGGTGAGCGCGCGCTGGGGGCGGGGCGGGGCCGGGGCGGGGCTTAGGGTCCCGGGGAGGGCCGAAAGGGGCGTGGTTCGGCGACTCCGGGGAGACCCCGAGATGGGTGTGGGGTCTGGGGGGGCACAAGGTGAGCTAGGCTGAGGGGTTCGAGGTAGGGGCGTGATAAAAGTGGAATTTAGGGGATCTGGAGCACGGCCGGGCTCGGGCTGGGACTTGTGGATCCAGGTCCGGAGCCTCCGGGGTCCGGGGTTGGGGCTTAAAGCACTCTGGAGTCGGCAACGTGCCTGGGGAGCGGGGTTAGGATCGCGGCGAGGCTGGGAGCGGGGCAGAGTGTGGTATCTCAAGACTGGGGTTGGAGGGCTCAGCCTCAAGACGATCTCGCGTGGAGCTCGTGAGGGCGGATCTGGGAGGTGGAGCTTGGACTACGGAAAGGGGCCGTACTTGGGGGGCTGGAGTCCAGGGGCGGTGACACACTACTTCCGAGGAGCGGGCTAGAGCGGCGGAAGGAGAAACTAAGGGACCCTTAGGCCCGGGGTTGTGGGCGGGGGAGCTTAGGTTAGGAGGCCCCAGAAGTTGCGAGGTAGTGGGCGGAGCTGGAGGCAGGGCAGAGTCGCTAGGGGCGGGGCCAGAAAGGTGGCTATTCCCGCGCAGGTCATCCCTCCCTTCCGCCAACCCGGACGCCCCGCCCCTGACGCTTGTTCATCCAAGAGTCTGGGAACCAAGCTGTCTGATGGCCCTAAAACCGCAGCGTAAAAATGAAGTCTGACTCGGGCGCCTGGGTGGCTCAGTTGGTTAAGCGACTGCCTTCAGCTCAGGTCATGATCCTGGAGTCCCTGGATCGAGTCCCACATCGGGCTCCCTGCTCGGCAGGGAGTCTGCTGCTCCCTCTGACCCTCCCCCCTCTCATGTGTTCTCTCTCATTCTCTCTAGAAAAAAAAAAAAAAAGTGAAGTCTGACTCGATCTCGAGGACACAAAGACACACACGGCCTTAGACTCACACGACGCACATATATTGACTCACACAGGCCCTCGCAGACACTGTCACACACACAGGCACAGCACTGTCTACACACGCTGCCGGTGCGGCCCCTTTCAAGAGACTGCGTTGAGGACTCGGGGTATGTCTGTGCAACACCTGCCTTTCACATGGCCTGGAACAGGCTGGTGGCTGGTGCACAGCGCCTGTCCTCCATGCTCAGTGCCCACAGGCTCTGAACAGTGGGATGGAGGTCCCAGCCCGTTGAGCTCAGTCCTCTCTGCAACACCACAGATATCATCTGTTCTGTGTAAGAGCCAGAGGGACCTAGAAGGGGGAAGCTGAGGCCAGAGCAAAACTGGACCCTGCTGGAGTCTCATGGGAAGGCCATCTGAGCCAGGATGGATCCCCAGTCTCCTTCCCCACTGAGCGAGGCTTCGGGGCTCAGGGCCTCCACCTGTGTGCCCGCAGACGTGGTGGTGCTGGAGGTGAGCAGCTCCCTGGCGCAGCCCTCCCTGTTCTACCACCTTGGTGTGCGGGAGAGCTTCAGCATGACCAACAACGTGCTCCTCTGCTCCCAGGCTGACCTCCCTGACCTGCAGGCTCTTCGGGTAGGTGGCCAAGAGGCCGGTCGGGGCAGGCTTGGGCGGGGTGGGTGGGTGGGGCTACCCAGAATACCAATCTGACTGTCCCCTGCAGGAGGATGTTTTCCAGAAGAACTCGGTGAGCAGAAGCCACCCTTCGCTCCAATGTGCGCTTCGACCTCCACTACCTTTCCTGGCCTCCTCAGTCACCTCTGACCTCTCTAATTCCTCTGCCATCCATGTGGCCCTCTGTTTCCTATTGCCAACCTTCGTGACGTGTGCCCCTTCTCTGCTGTTCCAGTCCCCACTGGTGCTGACCTCTGACCCCCCTCACTGTCCCTCTCTAACCCGGTGCCGACCTCTGACCTGCCGATTCCTGCCTCCCCCCCACCAGGATTGTGTTGGCAGCTACACGCTGATCCCCTATGTGGTGACAGCCACTGGTCGGGTGCTGTGTGGTGACGCGGGCCTCCTGAGGGGCCTGGCTGACGGGCTGGTCCAGGCCGGGGTGGGCACTGAGGCCCTGCTGACGCCCCTGGTGGGCCGGCTGGCCCGCCTGCTGGAGAGCACGCCCACGGACTCTTGGTAATGGGGTGCAGAGAGGGGGCACCAGGAGGAGGCTGGTGAGGGCACAGCGGGCTGGGGCTGAGGGACAGGCCCCATCATTCTCTCCCCCTCCCTCCTCGGCCGGGGGCATCAGTGGCTACTTCCGGGAGACCATCCGGCAGGACATCCGGCGGGCTCGGGAGCGGTTCTGCGGGCAGCAGCTGCGGCAGGAGCTGGCCCGCCTGCAGCGGAGACTGGACAGCGTGGAGCTGCTGAGCCCCGACATCATCATGAACCTGCTGCTCTCCTACCGCGATGTGCAGGTGTGTGGCGCTCAGAGAGGCAGGCGGGGTCAGAAGCACCCGAGTCTGTCTCCTGGCTGTGCCACCCACGCGCTGGTGGCTTTGAGCATGTGATCTCATGTCTCTGAGCCTCGGTTCCCTTACCCGTAATAGGGGATGATCATGGCACGTTCTCCCAGAGCGGGAGGGAAGTTGGGGCACGCAGTGGGTTCTCTGTGTAAGGTGTGGCGGGTGGGAAGATGGCGTGTCAGGGATGGGAGGGGACCCCAAACTCAACGTTTCCCTCAGGGTCCCCCCCCAGAGGCCATCATGCCAGTGTACGCCATCCCCCCCCCCGCAGGACTACTCGGCCATCATCGAGCTGGTGGAGACCCTGCAGGCCCTGCCCACCTGCGACGTAGCTGAGCAGCACAACGTCTGCTTCCACTACACGTTTGCCCTCAACCGGTGAGTGGCAGAGCAAGGCTTAGGTCCTAGCCGCCTAGGGACATGGGTGTCTGCCATGTGGGGTCACTGCAGTGTGGGACCCGTGCTGTTCAGGGACTTCGCTGACCAGGGTCACACTGATGTCACGTGGGCCCTGGGGTTCTGTGACTGCTGCCTGGGGAGGCCGTCCAAGTGCTCACAGCTGCCACAGGCACTGTCCCTCAGAGTCACGGCTGCTAGGAATCACTGCTCTCTGGGATCATTACTTCTAGAAAGGCCGGTACTGACCAGAGTCACAGCCCTTCTGGGTTCATTATCGTCAGGCCTTTGGAAGGGTCTCTGCTTTCCAGGGTCTCGGGGTTCGTGGCTAGAGTGGGGCAGGGCCATCAGGTAAGCCCCCGGCCTGGGTCCCCTTTCCCTAGGAGGAACAGGCCCGGGGACCGGGAGAAGGCACTGGCCGTGCTGCTGCCGCTGGTCCAGGCTGAGGGCTCTGTGGCGCCCGACCTCTACTGCATGTGCGGCCGTGTCTACAAGGACATGTTCTTCAGCTCCGGCTTCCAGGACGCCGGGCACCGGGAGCAGGCCTATCACTGGTAAGGGGCACCGGCGAGTGGACGGTGGGCTGCAGGATGGGGCTGTGGGCATATCAGGCCGGCCCTGAGTCCCCACCCCCACCCCAGGTATCGCAAGGCTTTTGATGTTGAGCCCAGCCTCCACTCGGGCATCAATGCAGCTGTGCTGCTCATTGCTGCTGGCCAGTGCTTCGAGGACTCTGAGGAGCTCCAGCTCATAGGTGAGTCCCAGCCCTGCACCCTCCTCCCACCGGCAGGTCGCAGAGGGGCCAGGGGAGAGAGGACCCCGGGCTGGAGCTGGGTCTGGCCTGGTCCCCTTTTGGACCTGTTCTACCTGCACACACATCCGGATGCTCATACCTGTCCTGGGCCCTCCTGAGCCCTTGAGGCCACAAGTGTTCCGAAGCCCACGCCCGTGTTCCTTACATACCGCATTCGACATACACTTGTTCCCCACAACTTCCTTGTGCCTGAGCTCCCGCTCCCACCTGAGAGTCATACCGAAGTTTTCACCTATTTCTCTGTTGTTGTTATTTTTTTTTAAGATTTATTTATTTATTAGAGAGAGAGAAAGCAGGGGAAGGGGCAGAGGGAGAGAGAATCCCAAGCAGACTCTGCACTGAGCGTGGAGCCTGATGCGGGGCTTGATCTCACGAGCCCGAGATCACGATCTGAGCTGAACCCAAGAGTTGGACGCTTAACTGACTGTGCCACCCAGGCCCCTCCCCTATTTCTGTGTTCCTGCCCACATGGATGTTGCGGCCCACACCGGGGCTTTGCCAAACCTGCAGCCACACTCCCTAGGGCCCATACCCCTCTCCCCCAGGCATGAAGCTGGGCTGCCTGCTGGCCCGAAAAGGCTGTGTGGAGAAGATGCAGTATTACTGGGATGTGGGCTTCTACCTGGGAGCTCAGATCCTCGCCAATGACCTCGCCCAGGTGGCGCTGGCTGCAGAGCAGCTGTACAAGCTCGATGCTCCCATCTGGTAGGTGGCCCCCGCTGCAGTCCCGGCCTGGCCCCGGCCGCCTGCCCCTGCGCGGATGTCCCCTGGCATGCTGGCCTGAGCTCTGAGCCAGTGACCTGGCCCCTTCCAGACCAGTGCCTACCACACCCAGTGCCCAGGTTCTGGCTACACCCTAGCCAGTCTGCTCTTGCTGGCAGTGCTTGCTGGGGGCTTGGGCTGAGTTGAGGACAAGGCTGTGTCTGCAGGTACCTGGTGTCCATGATGGAAACCTTCCTGCTGTACCAGCACTTCAGACCCATGCTAGAGCTTCCCGAAGGACCCCCGCACCGAGCCCACTTCTGGCTCCGCTTCTTGCTACAGTCCTGTCAGCCACTCAAGACAGCCTGTCCCCAAGGGGACCAGTGCTTGGTGAGGCCGCCCAGTGGGGGTGTGGGACCTGGGAGAGGGGCGGGCCCCTTCTAACCCACCCCGTTCCTCATCACCTGCAGGTGCTGGTCCTGGAGATGAACAAGGTGCTGCTGCCTGCCAGGCTGGAGATTCAGGGTACTGATCCCGTGAGCGCAGTGACCTTGAGCCTGCTGGAGCCCGAAACCCAGGTGAAGCCACTGCTGAGGCCCCCCACTCACCGCTGTGCACCCCTTCTCCGGAACCTTTCTCCCTTCCGCAAACCACTCTCCCAGTCCCCCCAGCATCCCCCTGAGAGCCACCTTCTTCTGCCAGGACGTTCCCTCCAGCTGGACCTTCCCAGTGGCCTCCATCTGCGGGGTCAGGTGAGAGGCGAGACCTGGGCGGGGTCCGGGGAGGAGGGGCGCCGCCGCCGGCCGGCCCTTGAGCGCTCACAGCGGTTCTTCCTCCCTTCCCAGCTCTTCGAAGCGGGACGAGCGCTGCTGCTTCGTGTACGCGCTGCCCCCGGCTCAGGACGCGCAGCTGTGCTTCCCCAGCGTGGGGCACTGTCAGTGGTGCGCGCAGCCTCGCGGGCGGCCGGGGGCCGGGGCGGCGAGGGAAAGGAAGGGACGTGTGCCCTCGGTGCTCTCTGCCCAGGGGGGGACAGTCCCCGCCCAAGGTGCCCCTCCCGTCGGCCTGACCTCCTCCACCCTCAGGTTCTGCGGCCTGATCCAAGCCTTGGTGACGAATCCGGATTCCACGGCGCCCGCGGAGGAGGCGGAGGGCGTGGGGGAGGTGCTGGAGGTGCGGTAGGGAGCCTGGGAGCGCGAGAGGCGGGGGAAGGGCTGGGGGCCCTGCTGAGCCCCCATCTCGCCCGCCCCCCGCAGTTTGATTATGAGTACACGGAGAAGGGCGAGCGGCTGGTGCTGGGCAAGGGCACCTACGGGGTGGTGTACGCGGGCCGCGAGCGGCACACGCGGGTGCGCATCGCCATCAAGGAGATCCCGGAGCGGGACAGCAGGTGCGGTGTGCGGGGCCGCGCGGGCGGGCTCAGGGGCCCGAGGGAGGGGGCCTGTGGGCAGAATGGCAGGGAACACGCGGGGCCGTGTGGTCTGGAGGGGCCTGTGGGCTGGGTGATAAGATGGAGAAGGTCAGAGAGGGGCCTGTGGTGGGGGCAGGTCCTGGGGGCGTGGCCTGCCTGCGGCTGGAGTCGGGTGAGCATCTCTGCCCCAAACCGGCCTATTCCTCTCTTCCTCCCTGCCCCCAGGTTCTCTCAGCCCCTGCATGAAGAGATTGCTCTGCACAAACGCCTTCGCCACAAGAACATCGTGCGCTACCTGGGCTCCACCAGCCAGGGCGGCTACCTCAAGATCTTCATGGAGGAAGTGCCTGGAGGTACGTGCCCTGTGTGGGCTGGCAGTGGAACTGGAAGTGTGGGGCAGGGGGATGGGGCCATGCAGGGGTGGGGAACCCTCGGGGAAAATGGGTCCTAGCGTGTGTGGGTGGGGTAGCCCAGAATTAGCTGACACAGTGCACTGGGTGGTGATGGAGTCTGGGTCATGGCATGAGTGTGCCTGGGCCTTGAGCAGAGAGCTGAAGGCTGGAGTAAGGGGGTGCCAGTGATGATCTTGGATTGCGTCTGCCCAGGCAGCCTGTCCTCCTTGCTGCGGTCAGTGTGGGGACCCCTGCAGGACAATGAGAGCACCATCAGTTTCTACACCCGCCAGATCCTGCAGGGACTCAGCTATCTGCATGACAACCGCATAGTGCATCGAGACATCAAGGTAAGGCCTGCAGCTGGTGGAGGGGGGAGAGAAGGACATATGGGTCTAGACAGAGACTGGCAATTTACATTAAGAAGGCCGACCCCTTTGCAAAGGGTGGGGAATTCATCAAGGAGGCTCCCTAGGGAGGGAGAGAACTTCAGACCTGAAGCCGAATCAGGTGCCAGCTCCCAGCTCCCAGCACCCATCATAAGTGGGATGGCAGAGGGAGGACGCTGATAGAGGCAGGGTCAGGCTGCGATTGTAGAAGATGGGATCCAGGGATAGGGTCCAGTTCTGCCATCAGGAGGCCAGCCTGATGTCCACTGAGCACAAGGTCCACTCTACTCAGGGGGACAATGTGCTGATCAACACCTTCAGTGGGCTGCTCAAGATTTCTGACTTTGGCACCTCCAAGAGGCTGGCAGGCATCACACCTTGCACTGAGACCTTCACAGGTAATGGGGTGTGGGGTGGGGAGTGGAGATGCTGACCTGGGACAGAAGAATTCTTAGGACTTCCAGGGAATGGTGTTTCTTCTGGCCATGGAGTTAGAGCCCTAATGGGGCACGGAACCAAGGGCGGGTGATTGAGCCAGGGGTGAGGTGATAGAATCTAGAACTGGAGCTTGAGTAGCTGATGATGGTGAATTTAGTGCCTGAAATGCAGCCTGGAAGTGTCGATGCAGGCAAAAGTGTGTGATTGGGTTCAGAGGGGATGATGCTGTCCAGGATCCACTACTGTGGGTGAGGAAGTCGGAATGTGATGGAGCCCAAGATGAGTGAGGAAACTCAGGATAGATGTTTGACCACCAGGATAGGTGATGGGAATTGTTTGGATGACAGAGTTCAGGGTGGGCGCGGTGGCTAGAGGGTGAGAGCCCCTGCCAGCCCCGCATCATCTCAAGCCTAGGTGAGCATTGTGGCTACCTCTCTTGCCCCAGGGACCCTACAGTACATGGCGCCAGAAATCATTGACCAGGGCCCACGAGGGTACGGGAAGGCAGCTGACATCTGGTCACTGGGCTGCACTGTTATCGAGATGGCCACAGGTCGGCCACCCTTCCATGAGCTAGGGAGCCCGCAGGCTGCCATGTTTCAGGTGAGACCCCTCACGGCCTGGCTCATGAGGTGGGGTGGGGACAGACCGAGCCCTGGACACCTCGAAACTTGACCTTTGTCTGTCCTCCCTGACCCCTCCCAGGTGGGCATGTACAAGGTGCATCCACCAGTGCCCACTTCTCTGTCAGCGGAGGCCCAAGCCTTCCTTCTCCGAACTTTTGAGCCAGACCCCCGCCTCCGAGCCAGTGCTCCAGCACTGCTGGGGGACCCCTTCCTGCAGCCCGGGAAGAGAAGCTGCAGCCCCGGCTCCCCCCGACATGCACTGCGGCCCTCAGGTAACATGCAGGTGGAGGGAGTGGGTGCACTGGGGTGAGGGAGGGGGCTGAATAGGGGGGCCCGGGCTGACGGCCTCGTCCCTCCCTCAGATGCCCCTTCAGCCAGCCCCACTCCTTCAGCTGACCTGACCACCCAGCCCCAGACATTCCCACGCCCTCAGGCACCCTTTCAGCACCCACCCAGTCCCCCGAAGCGCTGCCTCAGTTATGGAGACACCAGCCAGCTCCGGTGAGAGCCCAGGGTCTTGGAGTGGCTTTGCCTCATCTGGGGTCGCCCCTGTACTTCCTCCGGAAAAAGTCCCCTTTGGGGGCCTGGGCACCTCCAGCCACTTGCGAGGATGGCATTGGGTGCCTCCTCCCAGATGCTCTGACTTGTAAGTACTGTGCCGCCTCAGCGCCAGGCTTCTCTGCCTTGTCCCTTGTGAGGTAGGCGACAAAGTAGGAGCCAGGATTCAAAGCCTGGGGTGGAGGCGGCGGGCCCGTGTTGCCACCCGCGTCCAGCCGCAGCCCCCCATTGCACTAGGGTGCCCGAGGAAGCCGGGGCCGAGGAGCCCACGTGCCCTGATGAGAGCTGCGGGCTGAGCCTGCTGCACCAGGAGAGCAAGCGCCGGGCCATGCTGGCCGCCGTGCTGGAGGAGGAGCTGCCCGCTCTGGCCGGCAGCCTGTGCCGGCAGCAGGAGCAGGTGGGTGCCGGCCGCGCCTCGCCAGGAAGCCGGCTGATGGCCTCCCGCACGCCTCCACCCACCGCTCCCCCCGCCCCCGCCCGCAGCTCTCTTGACTCAGGTGGGAGCCCACCCACTGACAACCCCTCTTCCTCCGCAGGGGCCCCGGCTGAGCAGGAATCATGTGGAACAGCTACTGCGCTGCCTCGGGGCGCACATCCACACTCCCAACCGCCGGCAGCTGGCCCAGGAGCTGCGGGCGCTGCAGGGGCAGCTGCGGGCCCAAGGCCTCGGGCCTGCGCTTCTGCACGGACCGCTCTTCGCTTTCCCGGACGCGGTGAGGGAGCTTTCTTGCGGTTCAGGCTGCCCAATAAGACGTAGTGAGCTCCCTGTGCCTGGCACTGTACAAGGACTTGATGTTGCAAGTTTGCATGTCTCCCCCAGGAAGATACAGCCATCAGCAAAGGGACATCAGCCCAATCCTAGTTTCCCAGCTCCTCCCTCTGCCCCAAACCCGCCTACCCGACTTGCCTCTGGCGCAAGACTTTCTAGGTCTTTCCAACTCTTTCCCCACCTCTGAGGCTCGCCGCGCCCTTTCTCCCTCTCCAGGTGAAGCAGATCCTCCGCCGGCGCCAGATCCGCCCACACTGGATGTTCGTGCTGGACTCGCTGCTCAGCCGAGCGGTGCGGGCAGCCCTGGCTGTGTTGGGCCCAGGTAAAGCGGGGAGTGGAGCTGTCTTGCCTGAGGGCGAGGGTGTGACCCCCCTTGCGGGCGTGACGTGCACACCGGACGCCGCTAGGGGGCGTGGTTGGTGGGGGTTAGCCGCGACAGGGGCGGGAAGGAGCGGCTGGGTACCCAGAGCCTTGCGCCCTCTGCCGGGTGTTTGGGGGGGTGTCCCAAATGGGAGTTCTCTCCCCGCCACAGCTCACCCAATCACTTGGGTTGGCAGAGGTGGAGACGGAGGAGGTCCCACCGAGGTCAGAGGAGTCGAGTAAAGAAGAGGAACCCCAGTCCAAGCAGCAGGAGACCTTGGTCCAGCTCAGCCGGCTCCCGGGGAAACCAGCGCAAGCACCCCCAACCCCAGTGGTGCAGCTGGGCCTCTTGCGAGCAGAGACTGACAGGTAAAGCCCCTGGGACTTGCCCCTGGCCTCTGGGCCAGCTTCACCCTCCCTCCCCACCCGCACTCCGTTCTACTGGCCCAGCCTCTGCGCTCTCCAACAGGCTCCGAGATGTCCTGGCTGAGAAAGAACGGGAGTGCCAGGCCCTGGTGCAGCAAGCTCTACAGCGGGTGAACGGGGAGGCCGGGACCTGCGCCCTGGCCCCCGAGCCCCCAGGTGAGTGGGACCTGGCTGGGGAACATTCACGACAAGTGCGAGACAGCTTCTGCCCGGAGGTACCCCTGCATTGACCACCTGACTTCTCCTCCACAGCTGCTCTCACGGTGGACCAGGGCCTGGTGCAGTGGCTACAAGGACTGAATGTGGATTCAGGCACCATCCAGATGGTGAGGGGGAGAGTGCTGGCCACCCTTGACCCCCACCCACCAAAGATTGCGTCTCTGCCCATCTTTCAGCTCTTCTCACTCTTTCCCTGATGCAGAGAATCTCAGTACTGGAAGAGCACTTAGTGTACCCGCCCCCCACCCCCGCCATGGTACAGATGAGAAAACAGGCCCCTGAGGGGTGTTACCTGCCCTGTAGCATATTGGTAGCAGAACAGAGCTAGAACCTGGGTCTCTGGACACATCTTCCTCTGATTTTCTTTTCCACTGTTTCTGCATCCGGGTCTTTGTCCACAACCAGCTGCTGAACCACAGCTTCACCCTCCGTACCCTACTGACCTGTGCCACCCGAGATGACCTCATCTACACCCGCATCAGGTATGTCCTGAGCCCTCCAGGGATGACCCATGCATATGGCTCCATGGTGGCCAGATCCTGACCCCCCCAGCTACATCAGGCAGACAGTGGGGTAACAGAGAGTCCAGGGCCTTATTCTGGCTGAGCCACACTGAGCCTGCTCTCCCCAGGGGAGGGATGGTATGCCGCATCTGGAGAGCCGTCTTGGCACAGCGAGCAGGATCCACACCAGTTACCCCTGGCCCGCAGGAGGCTGAATGAGAGCTCAGAGACGGGAGGCAGGACCCAAGGATGGATGAATGGAGAAGACACAAGCAGCTTCTGCTACCCCCACCCCAGGACTCAGGGCCAACTGGAGAAGGCCAGGCGGGTGGGGACAGGGTAGGGCCCAGGCCTAGCCCCAATGGGGGGAATCAACCACAGAGATGCCCCAAGCCTATCAGGTATCACCAGGCAAAGACTATTAAACAGAACACCTTTGTACACTTGGGCCTTGGCAACTTCTGAAGTATGGGGGGCGGGGAGGGGGGCGGTCCTGGGACCAGCTCCCTAAGGTCTTTCTGTCTGAGTCTAAAGTTCCTTCACCTGTTCCCTTCACTTCCCTCAGCCTTTCCTGCCATCACCCTCGCTGCCCAGAAACAGACATCAGCCCGTTGCTGCCCTTAGAATAGACTTTATTGGTTTTAGCCAAGGGCAGGCCCAGAGATGGGGGTTCAGAGAGGAGTTTGGTGGGGCTTGTAGGGCAGCTATGTCCTGGGGACCAGGTTGGTTCTGAGGGGCAGAAGGCCATCCACCCACTCACACGGTCGCTCCAGGAGTGTCTGCCACAGCTGCTTTTCCTCCTGTGTGGAGTCCATCCAGGGCACCTGGAGCCCATAGCTGCTGCCTGGACATGTGCAGACAGGGGTGAAGGGCATGGTCACACTGGACACCCTAGGTCCCAAGGAATACCTGCCGGGTCCCAGATTCTGCAGTGCCACTCCCAGTTCTCAGTGGACACCAAAGCTCAGGAAAGGGCGGAGAAGTGCCCGCCCAAGGCCACACACTGAGCCCCTGTCTCTCAGCATCAGGTCTCCCCAGGGCCCTGCCCCACTCACCGGTGCCCAGGCTGAGGCGTGTGCCCCCCAGCTGGCGGCTGGCCAGGGCCCCATGGTCCCAGAGGGAGAGCTCAGCACAGGCCTGGCGCAGGTCAGCAGGCCCGAAGCCATCATAAACCATGGTGTGGTTGAACACAGGGCTGAGGCTGCGTCGTACCACCCTTGTCCGCTGGCGGCTGGCCCGGCTGTCATCAGGCAGCACTGAACTGTGGGGGAGGTGAGCTGGCAATCAAGTGGCTATCCCCTCACACCCCCAAGAACCAACCAGTCACCAAATCCTACTCATTCTCCCTCACAATGTCCATGCCCTCTGGCTCCCACCTGGGACCTGGCCTCAGACCTTCACTACTCGTGGACCTTTGGGCCAGCCACCTCTCAGGCCTCTTGTTTTTAAAGTTACAACTCTTATTCACAGGACCCCAGAGTAATGTCTCTGAAATACAGTTCTGCTACTTCCCTGTACAATGACCTTCATTGGCTCCCTGTTGCCCCCAGAAGTAGTTGCCAAACTTTAAAGCCTCAGAACCCTTTCTGCAAGATAAAATACTACTCAGAAGTAAAAGCAAAACAATGTCTGTGTGTGGAATCAGGGCTGGGAATTTAAAACCTGATCCCTCTAACTTCATTTCACTCTCTGAGTGTGGGGTAGCACCTGGAGGCACCCTAGAGGTCCCCCAGAGCTTACTTTGAAAACCACTGAACTACAAGTTCAGGGCCAAGCCCCACAGCCTGGCCGTCCAGCTCTTTTCATGGAAGAGCCCCTGTGACCTCCCAGGTCCCAGCCTCAGCTCTCCAAGTCCTATGGCTTGTCACTCTGAAATGCAGCTCCTCAAGGATGTCTTTAACTTTCCTGACTTCAGGTTTTTGCTCAAGTTGTCCCCTTCACCCCTGCACAGTGGTCAAAGATCAGACTTGGGGGGGAGGGGGAATCAAGGGTGGTTGATTAGGAGGGGTTTATCGGAGGTGGGGAGCTCCAGAGAGTGTTGGCGGTGGGGGGGGGCAGGGTAGGAAGGGAAGCCGGGAGGTCCCGATGCCCCTCACCACTGTACGTAGGTATCCAGGGTTCCTGAGCGCAGCGGCACGATGTCCTGAGCCTCCTTCACCCAGAAGTGCAGCTCCCCGCTGGGGGGCAGTCCCGCGCCTGCGGAGAGGCTCATCTCAGGCCCCGCCGCCCCACGCCCTCGCGGGACCGGTGGCCCCCTCCTCCCAGGGCCCGTCCAGCGTGGCCTCTCGCGGGGCGGTCACTCACCCTCGGAGCCGGCGGGGACGTACTTGAGGGACAGGGAGAGCAGCCCGCGGCTGGGGAGGTGGTCGGGAGAGAGCGGGACCTGCGAGAGGCGAGAGGCGGCCGGGTCAGGGGCGGGAGCAGGTCCCAGGGAAACGGGCCGTCAAAGGGGTGGGGTCTCCAGACTCCGGTGGGGCGTGGCTAGCTCGGAGGACCAAACCGGCCGCCGGGGCAGTACGGTTGCGAGGCCGAGGGGAGGCTCAGCCGAGGGGAGGCTCGGCCGAAGGCGGAGTCTGAGGGGGCTGGGGGAAAGCGCGGTGGGGTGCGGGCGGGATACCTGCGCCGAGGGGTCTCCCCACTCGGACGGGCTGCCTCACCCGGGGCTGCAGGGGGAGCCACGTGGGCTCAGAGTCCCAGTCCCACGTGGCGAGAGGCACTTCGACTTCGCCCAGAAAGATGTTGCGACCCAGGCTTTCGTGGTGCCACACGGACAGGCTCAGCACGCGGCCCCGGAGCTCGGCCTGCGGGACGGAGTACTGGGGACAGGAGGAGCGCTTTAACGGACCACGGCGGCTGGCCCGGGCTTCAGCGCTGCGGGAGTGTGGACGGGGGCTTATCCTACCGCGCTCCTTGCACGAGGGAATCCGGGGGGGCCCCGAAGGGCCTTCATGGGGGTCTGGACTAGCGCCATGCCCAGCACTACACTGACCCACAGGAGAACGCGTGGACGGAGGGCCTCCCGGCCGTTCCTCCCGCACAACGGAGGATCGGAGCGACGGGCAACGACCATACTCTGACTGCCCCTGCCAGCCGGCCCCCGCAGGAAGGGGCGTCCCGTTCATTAATGGGGGACCGCCCGGTCATCGCAGCCTCACCCTCAGAGTCTCGTTGAAGACCGGGTTCAGATTCCGTTTCCTCACCGCCGTCTTGCGCTTGCTCTGCTTATCCGGGAGGAGGTAGCTTTTGACGTAGCTGGAGCGTGGGAGGCCAGGGGAGGACCCGAGCTTAATGGGGGGGGCCCTCCCAGCTCCTACCTCCCCAAACCCCAGCCCAGAGCACAGTTTCCCGTGCAGGGCTTTCCAGGAGTTTCCTCACTCAATCCCCACGCCTCCCAAGGACGTTGATACTCCCATTTTGAAGACCAGGAAGACAGGGCAAGAAGGGTGCTGGGGTGGGGCGGTGAGAGCGGGGCGGGCACTCACGGGTCGGAGCGGTGGCGTCGCGCGGCCGCCAGGCCCTGGCACTGGATCACGTGCACGCGCAGGTCGGCGGTGCCCGGCTCGTAGCGCAGCGCGAAGTGCACCGAACCGCGCACCTGCACCGCGCCCGCCTCGGCCTCCCCAGACAGGCTCAGCTGGCTGCCGCTCAGCTGCGGGCGGGGGTGGAGGTCAGGGCGGGGGTGCAGGGCTCAGGTCCGGGCCGGGGGAGGGGGGAAGGGGAGGTGCTCAGATCAGGGGGCAAGGGAGGGGTCAGGCCGGGGCTCCGCGCGGGGATAAGGCCGGCGGGGGCGGGGGGGTAAGCATCCCCCACCCATCTCCTCCGTCCCCAGGCCCTAGCCCTCACCCCTCACCGTGGAGGAGTTGAGGCTGGACACCGAGGAGCTGCTGCTGAGCATGCGGTCGAGTGAGGGGCCGGGCCCCGGAGCCTCCTCCCCGTTCTCCAGGATCTCGGGCGCCGTCTGGGTCTGGGTAGGTGGGGGGAAGTGACGGGCCGTCCTCTCCTTCCCAGCCCCTCCCCCGACGGCTCTCGGCCCGGGGTAGGGGCACTCCCCGCCCAGAATCCGCTCCGGGTCTTGGGAGCAGCCGCGGGCCGCTCCCGCCTACCTGGGCTGGGGGTGGCGGCGACACCGCTCCCCGCGACCGCGGCTCCGGCTCCGGGTCCGCCTCCTCTGCAAAGACCTGCGAGTCCCCGGATCCCGGGGCTGGGGTGGGGCAGAAGCTACTGAGCGTGGCCTTCTCCCGCCTGCCCCTAAGCAAATTTGGAGGGACTGGTTTGCCACCCCGGGGACCTGCAGATTCAGGCCCCAGTGCTGAAGTGGGAAGCCCCTGAGACTACACACACACACACACACGTACACGTACACACACGTACACGTACACACACGCGCGCGCATACTCATGCATCATGGAGAGAGTTAGAAGGTGAAGGAAGGTGAACACAGGTGGTTGGGGTCACTTAGAGACGACTCTGGCCCCCAAAACCTCTCTGGGGTCCCCAACTTACACCCACTCACCTTCCTGGGCCTGGGGCTCTTCCTCATGATCTGAAGCCTTTAGGGGGACATATGGTGAGGGGAAATCAGGTTTCTGAAAGAAGCAAGGGGTAGAGGTCACAGTGGGGACTAATGATGAAGGAGTCAAAGGTCACAGTGGGGTCAGAGGCCAGAGGCTCCAGCTGGCTACCCCAGATGGATTTAGCACAGCCCTGTAGGCGGGGCTGGCAACCAACTAACCAGCTGCAGGACCAGTGAGCCCTGCAGGGCACACCCCCTCCCGCATCAGGGCCTGCCCTGCCTGACTCCCAGGGTCCCACTGGTGGCAGACAGTAGTATCTGAGTCCTGAACCTCACCCAGCTCAGTCCCCCACCACCCCTAAGAGCCAGATTCTGAGATTCCCTTAGAGGCCAGGTCCATATCCCCATTTGACAGAGAAGGGTGACGCGGCCCAGACCTGAGTCTCCTGAGTCTCACATCCCACCTCCGCTTCAGGGGCATTATAGGCTCATTCCTTAGCTCATTCAGTCACTCATGACTCACCTCAGCCTTGCTGAGCATCTCTTGGGGTGCCTTGTCCATGGGGAGCCTAAGAGAAGGGAGAGGTGATTGTCAGGGGATAGGCCCCCAGGGGACTGGTAGACACCCTCCCCTCCCTGCCAGGCCTCCTCACCTGGGCTCCAGCTCCTCTTCAGCTTCTTTCTCGGCAGCTTCAGCCTCCCCATCGCTGCCTGGAGCCTGGTCTCCTGTGGCCAGGTGAGAAGTTCTGTGAACCTTGGTCTCAGGAAGTCTGGCCTTTGGAGATGCTCACTCACCTCCCGGAGCTTGTGGAAGGGTGGTGCCCACCCAAAGACGCACAGTACCAGGGGCCCTCTCTTCCTGTCCATGCACACCCAGTGCCCTGGGCTGTATGAAGCCAGCCTGACCCTGGGGGATCTCCTCTTACCCATGGAGCTCTTCTTTCTGCGGATAGAGGCTCGGACAAGATCAGAGCCAAGGTGGGCATGGTGGTGCCGTTGTGAGCGTGCTTCCTGGAACCAGTCTCCCGTGAGGATCTTCAGCTGCCCAGGGTCTGCTAGTGAGGCCCGAAGCTTGCTGGAGGATGGGGGAGGGCGTGGCTGTCACCCAACCAACATTCCTGCCACCCACTCTGTGCCAGGCCCTGTACCTGGGGCCAGGGACACAACAGCAAATCAGACTCAATCCTGACTCTGGATCAAGGAGCTCAGGTTGATGGGGAAACTGGATCCAGAATAGACAAGTACACTATAATGAGGTGGGTGCCATGATGGATGTGAGAAGGGCCAGCTTTACCTGTGGGAATCTAGGGGGGCTTCCCAGAGGAGGTGACATTTGAATTGCTTCTTGGGGGACAAATTGAAGTTCTCCAGGCAGAGAAGGAGAATGATTATTATTCATTAAGTGACTACTGTGCATAATCCCTCCTCCTAATTCTATGAGCTAGTGCTCCTTAGCCCCATTTTACAGATGAGGAGAGTGGTGCAGGGGAGGTCAGGTGAGTTGCCCAAGGTTACATAGCTAAGAGGTGTCTGTCTGTCCCCAAACACTACTTGTAAGTCCCATGCTCCTCAGCCACTGTGCTCTTCCAGGAAGAAGGAACAGCATAGAAGTGAAGGGTGTGTTCAGGGACTCTGAAGCCCTTGAGTGGCTCCAGTGGACACTGTGGGTATGTGCGTCAGGGGCGGGGGTTACTGGTGGAGGATGAGACCGGGGAGGCTGGCAGGGACTAATCAGGGAGGCTTTGTGGACCGCACTTAGGAGCTTGCCCCTGACACGAGGTGCTAAGGAACCATGGGCATTTTCAGCAGGGGATATTTTTTTTTTTAAGATTTTATTTATTTATTTGACAGAGAGAGAGATAGCGAGAGC
>NC_138372.1:18959413-19042801 GCF_054177405.1 Leptonychotes weddellii | reverse complement strand
GAAGTGACCAACGGGCAAAAACAGGAACCACCCAGATATCTGACAGGCCACACATCGGGAGGCAGCAGGGGCGCAATTGGGCTCCCAGTGCCCGAGGCCCCATCCTCCCAGGCTCCCCTGCCCTGCCTCACCTGACCCGGCCCTCCTCCAACTGGCGAAGGTGGGCATCTCGCTTCAGGACGTCGGCAATGGCCTCCTGCTCCTCGTCTGTCAGGAAGCTGAGGTCCAACAATCCATCAGCCTCAGGCTGTGGCTCGTGCGCCATGAGGAGGCCGGGCAGGGCCCGGAGCCCCACTTGAGATGGGTGGCCCCTCTGGGGCATCAGCTGGGGCAGTGCCCCAGCTGGGCACACATGTCGACCTGGGGGCGATCAAGGGGGCAGGTCAAGCCCTGCCCAAATACAGGGCACATCCTGGAGCTGGCTGCTCTTTTCTGCCCAAATATATGCCCAGGTGGTGGGCACCGTACGACTCCAGGAAGGCTGAGCTCAAGGTGGCATGAGATACACCCATGGACCCATGGACCCGCGCACACACTGGCTCACGGACATACGGACACACTTGAAGATGTGCACCCACAGTGAGATGGCCACCTGATCACATGGGTGCACCAATACCTACAGAGATAGACGCATGCGCACCCATCCCCCACCAAGGACCCTATGCGGTCTTAGTCCCAGACCCATGCCCACACCAGGGGATGTGCCTGACATATTCTGAAACCTGCACACGAGGCCCCACAGAATGTATAACTCGGGGCAAAAACATGACCCGAGATACACACAAATCACACTGACTTTTGCACGCACATTGCCCCTCCACCAACTGGATTGTGAGCTCCCTGAAGACAGGGACAGGACCTCACCCCAAAAGCCCATATGTTGCCCACAACAGACAGTTGGTTGAAGTTGAATTGAATGCAGACATATCCCTGTACACACATGGGGAAGGCACACACACACACACACACACGCCCAGACACACAGGCACACATACCTATCTGCTCACCGCCCCCTCCCTGGGAACCTCCCAATATGGGTTCCCTCCCTCCACCCTTCACCTCCACCCTGCCCTGGCCCATTTGGCCTTCCTGTCTGAGGCAACCTCCTCCCCGGCCCACACCCCCGCTTCCTCCCCGCTGAGGTAACCACTGTACCCACTCTCGCTGAGGCCTCCAGCCAGGGATGCCCCTGTTGCCAGCCCTGCCCTCTTGCCTGCAGCCCCTGGGCCCCTCCGCTCTGGCCACATGGATGCTCCCCCTTCCCCTGGCCCAGGACCTGGATCTGGCGGTGGAGGCCAAGCGCTGCAAAGTGGCTCAGGCTGCTCAGGTACCACGGTGACTCCGGAAGGAAAACATTTGCCCAGCTCCGAGGGGCATGTGGACGTGGCAAGGGGCCCGTGACTGAGCCGTGGCCAGAGCGGAGGCATGGCCTGAGCCCCCTGGGCGGTCTCTCCTCCCCTGCTGCCCCTCCCATCCCCTCCCAGGCCAGGTCCGGGCACCAGGCAGGCCTGAGATGGGAAGAGGGTTCTCTGGCAGGCGAGTCCTGGCTTGTGCCCGCTGCTGAGTCAGTGCCCAAGCCCGAGAGCGCCTTCTCCCTCTGCTGCCCCCGCAACCCGCGGGCTTGGGGTTGCTGTCTTTACAGAGTACCGTGTATAATCCTGTGTGAATGCCCGTGTGCCCCGTATTAGCAATACTTCCCGAACATCTGCTGCGTTCCAAGTGCTGGGTGCTGCACACGCACAGTGGGGGGCTCTTCTGTGGCCCGGGGTCCCCACTTGTGTGATGTTGTGCCCTTGCGAGTCTCAGTACGGCCCACAGCTCTGCACCCGGTGGAGTCTCTGAGGCTGTTTGTTTTGTGGGTGTGAATATCGTATCCCTGCCTGTGTGTCGGTGGCCCATGTCATGACATGACGCCGCGTGGGTGACTGTTGTCTGTGTTCAGTGACTTGCTGGGTGACAGCACGGTGTGGTATGTGCCCTGTGTCCTTCTTCCTCTGCTGGATGTGTGTCTGGGCTGTGTCGTGCTGTGTGCTCTGGGGCCCCGGGGACCCCGGGGGCGGCGTGTGTAGGAGTATAGCGGTGGAGGATGTCCTGCAGGTCCGCCTGGGCTGCGCTGTGGGCATCTGAGCCTAGGGTCCCCAGCAGCACCCCCTCCCTATAGTTTCTGTCCTTCTAGAGGCACAATCCAGTGTCCGGTCCTCCCCACTCCGGTTCAATACTATGGGACAGACCCATTGGTCAATATGTTCTAGTCCCAGACCCACTCCCCTCTCCCCCAACCCCCAAGGCCCCAGAGGGTACCCAGGATACCAGGTGGCAGTGTCTGCTCCTTGGGACACTGGCAGGGAACCCTGGCCCTGAGGTGTGTTACCTGTAGGGGTCCAGTATGGATCAGACACCTTCGCAGGGTGACCTGGGCTCTCCTGCACTCCTGGCAGCCGAGTTTCCGAGCTGAACTTGGGGAGCAGAGCAGAAAGGGACTAAGGCTGACTCAACCAGCAGCCCGGAGGAGCTGCCCCGAGAAGGAGGAAACACCTTCTGAGCAGGGCCTGATGCAAAACCGGGCCTGGACTCCTGGCACCCTGCGGGCGCACCCAAGCCTCAGCTTTCAGAGAACCCGGAGCTGATTTGGTGGGTGGGAGACACCTGGGGCTTGGCCCCAGCTCCCCTGCAGACTTATTCTGTACCTCCTGTGAGCTGGGCAGGCACCAACCCCTCAGAGCCTCAGTGGCCTCATCTGTAGGATGGGCGGCTGCCCCACCAGGCCTGCTGAGTTGCTGATAGGAACTTGCTTTGAAAGCAAGTTTAGAAATCTTTCTAAGAAGCAGGGTCAAGGAAGGATTACAGACTTCAGTCAGACGACCCCAGTAGAGTTCCTCCTCTGCCACCGTGTGATCTTAAGCAGGTGTCTCAACCATGCTGAGCTGCGATTTCCTCCTATGCAAACTATGGGCGGAGGTGTGAAGAGCATACTCCAAGGGACCAGAAAGTGCCCGGCCAGCACAGAGAAGGTACCAGGTGGCCCCTCTCCAACAGTCCATTTTGACAACCACTGCCCGTCCCTGTCCACATGTGCCTCCCTGGCAGCGCTGGCCCCAGCCCAGCTGCGCTGTCCCCTAACTCTGTATCCTCCACCCCCAACCAAATCTCTTATTTCCAAGTTCCCACCGTTGTGAACACCCCCCGGCCGCCTGCTGCCTGCTGCCAGCACCCAGACTGCCCCCCTCCCGTCCCCAGCTGTCACCCATCGCTGCTGCTCCCCCACTGCCCAGGTGTCAGGACCGGCCCAACCTCTTCTTGAACCCTCCACCTCCCTGTCTCCTGGCCTCCATTCAGCCCCTCTAGTCCTGCCTATGCAAGGCTGTCAGAGGGGCCTTTCAGTGCCCTACTTTTATCCGTCATTCCTCAGCTCTGGAAGGTGCCGGCAGACACAGGGTGTCCCTCTGGCTCGTTCACAAAAGTGCTCCCAACCAGCCCAGCCTCCCTTAGACACTTTGACTAACTCTTGGGCCGTCCTACTCCTCAGCCTGACCCCCAGACCCCCGCGCCTGTAAGTGTGGCTCTGACGTCCTTGTCTCCCACATCCTTACCCAAAGACTCTGCTTCCGTTGGTGCTCCCCAGTCCCCAGTCGCAGGAGTGCTCTCCCCACTTGCCACCGCCCCTCCTCAGGCTCCCCTGCCTCCAGGCTGTCACTGCGCTTAGGTGAAGAGGCAGGGGCCTGGAGGCCAACAGGTCGGGCTTAAACTTCTGGCTCTGCCACATGGTCCCCCATGGACTTGGATCAGTGACAAACTCTGTAAGCCTCACCCTCTGCCTTTATAAAACAAGGGCAGCGACGGCAGCTATCTCCTGGGACTGCTGCTAGGAGTGTCCCCTGGCTTGCCTCCAGCATCCATTCTCCCTTCTCTTTGGTCACAGTAGCCAGTCCTTTGGAGAACAGCCCCTCCCTGCTTTACCCCTTGCGCTCCAGCCACAGGGTGGTTCTGAGGAAGTAGGCTACTGGGCTTGAACGTGGTTCCACTCTTCCTACCTCTGTGCCCTTGAACAAACCACTTTAGCCCTCTGTGCTCACTTCATCTGTAAAATGGGGACGACAGCACCAGCCTCACTGGGCTGTGGTGAGGATAAATGACACTTCATTACGAGGCCTAGCACACAGTAAGCATTCAGCCACCTCTTCATGTCCTGTTTCCCCAAGGCTAATTTAAAGTTCTGCTGGGCGGGAGCAGGCCTTACTACTTTTGTCTGTCCATCCTGCTGTGGTTGTCCTCCATACTGGAACTCCTTCTCCCCGCAAACGACCCTCCGATGGATCCCAATATGCTAAAGGGATTTTTGAAAATGGAATTGCTATGAAGAAGGGAGGGGGCTCCTCTGTCTTGCCCTGGAGAAACCCCAGCTCTGCAGGGTCTGGGATGAGCTGATAGACCCCTCCAGGGCCCTGGGGGCCAGCCGCTAGGGCTGTGCTCAAGGCAGCTGTCAGGATGAACACAAAAGACCCTCAGGATTCAGAGACCAAATCCTTTGCTAGTTCAACTAAAACGATACACGCCATAGAGCAAGGTTAGGAAAGACGTCACCAAGGAAGAGGCTTTGAAGCCAAGTCTTGGAAAGGAGGACTTTTTCAACAGGTGGAAAGCAAAGGACCAGAAACGAGCAAGTTCTGCCGTCTTGCTGGAGAGCAGGGCAGTGACCTGATTACTGGGGGTCAGCAAGAGAAACCTGGCAATATGACCGATGGATATGGCAGAGGCCAGGGGCTGGGGTGATCCTCTTGGCTATCCCAGGCTGTGCAGCCCTGGTTGAGGGGACAGGTCCAAGGTGCTGGTCTGCACAGCTCTACCTCCCAATGCTACTGCCAGTTCTTCCCAACAGGGAGTATGGGAGGGTTTCGTACTCACTTGCAGTGAGGAGAAGGCTCTGGGATGGTGGATCTGGAGGGGTGGGGAGCTCCCACGACCTGGGCCTGGGGCAGGAGGTACCTGAGGGAGGCAGACGTCCCTGTAAGCTCTGCCCGCGGTAGGCACTGGACGAGGACTCAACCATGGCCTTGGCAATCAGGGCCCCCGCCAGGGCAGCAAGAAGAAACGAGCTGAAGGGGCGAGGGGCCACTGAAAGGAGAAAACAAGGACAAGACACCGTCTGGAGTCAAACCCTTTATTGCCCTGCCCAGGGAGCCCCTCGCAAGGAATCTGCAGAGCAGGGGTGAGGGGCAGCACACGTCCTTCCCACAACTTGAAGTTAAGGGGGGCTGTGGCAGGTGGGAGGACACAGCTCCCCGACGGTGCTGGCTACTCTGATGGCCCCCGGCGTCCTGGACCCACGGGGTGCCGTCACCCGCGTGCCGGTGTGAGGAGCCCCAGCACCTGGGGCTGGAGCCAAGCCTGTTTACACTGCTCTGGTCTGCAGGGGGTCACTCTGGGCACGTCAGCATCACTCATCTCCCCAGACTGGCTGGGGGAGCCCCGGCCCGGCCCCCAACTGCAGGGGGAGATGGGCTCACGTGCTGGGGAGCCCAGGGAGAGGAGGAAGCGGGGGCTGCATGGACTGAAGGACACCAGGAGATGGGGCACAAACCGCCCCTAATGCAGCTTCGTGCAGACATCTGATCGGGGGCCCATCCAGCCCTACTAGAACATTCTAGAGGCTAGTGGTGAAGGGCCCAGGGCAGCTTAGTTTATGGAGACTTCTTAGTGTACTCCACCCACCCACCCTGGGACCAGAGCCCTGGCAGGCGAATGCGCTCCAAATCCAGCTCTGGCCCCTGGGCTGCCTTGTCCGGTGGTCCAGATGTGCTCCCCTTCCCTGCCGGGCACTGGGCTGAGGCAGAGGGAGCCCAGCAGGCAATGGCTGGGGCAGCACTACAGAGGGCAGCTAAGGCCTTTCCAACAGATGAACAAAGAGGGCGCCTCAAGGGCAGGGGTCACAAGCCTGGGAAGGAGGGGACAGGGAGCTTCTTAGTGACCTGTGAGACACAACAAGCAAACACCCCCGCCCCATGCTCATCTTCAGCCCTTGTTCCATCCCATCTAGCCCAGACCCCTGGGTCAAAACCAACAACCCATCCCTGCCTTTTGGGGTGAGAAGAAAGAATCTGGAACCAAAAGGGGTGGCGACTGCCTCCTTAGGAACCTGGTGGGTTCAGGGCCATGAGGCAGCCATCACCGAAGGTTGAAGACGAGGCTGACAGTCAGGATGATGCCCAGGAGGAGGACGAAGGGCAGCCAGGTCTTCACGAAGGCCCCGACACTGATAGAGAGGAGAGAGAGGAGTCTGAGTGGGAAGGGCCTGGTGAGTGGGGCGTGCTTCACAGAGCCCTGTCTGCCCACCGGCCCAGATGGGGCTGCTGCCCCTAAGGCAGCTCCTGGAACCACTCCCTCACCCCCACACTTGGTCAGTCAAGGGAATGGGCCCAGCCTGGCTCGACACCGACTATGCAGGGCCACCAATTACAGTCCCGGGCAGGGGCCATTCCAGGTTCCTGGCAGACATCTGACACCTCACTAGGCAGGTACAAGAGATGTGTCCACCCTCTCCGGGTCTCAGTGCTCCATCTATAATCACCTCTCTCTGGGGGGTCTTCAGTCTCGGTGTGGAAGCCAGGCTGCCCTCTAATGAGGCCCACTGGGAGGGCAGGGTTCAGCAAGAGTTAGTGCAATGATGTGGCTGGAGCTGAGGGGTTGGGGGTCAGGGCTCCACCTCAGTCTCTCTGTGACCACACTTATGGTCTTCTCTGGGGACCTCTAAAGGACTTTTGGACTTAAAAAAAAAGACCCCTATAGTCTCTTTTTCAGAAGCTCTTAATGATGCATGCAGCTAGCGGGAAGCCTGGAAAGGCGGCCAAGTGGGACCAGGTGCGTGCCGGCTCCCAGGTGGGTGCATCACTCAACCTCTCTGAGCTCCCTTTACCTGAGAATTGGAATAATGCCTTTGACCTTACAGGTTGAGGCTGTGGCTTCAAAGGTCCCCCCAGGCCATCACTGAGGCCCCCCTGCCCAGAACCCTGCCTCTGATGAGGGAGGGTGGGAAGGAATCCTGTGGGGCAGTTACCTCCCCCTCCTCTGAGGGGCTCCGTGTTCACCTGACCTGAGCACAGGGCTCTGTGGGCTCACAGCCTCTCTGAGGAGCCAGAATCATAACCTCCATTTTCCCAAGGGCAGTCGCCACTTAGAGAGGCCAAGGCAGGTGGCTGAGATCACATAGACCTGGGCTTGGACCCAGGTGGAGCCAGACTTCAGCACAGCCACCTTCCTCTCCACCAGGAACTCAGCTAGTTACTCTAGAACCTTCACGGCTCCAATCAGCATCTGCTTTGTCCCTGTTGGCTGCAGGACTCCACAAACAGCCCTGACGGGATCCTTGGGAGAGAGCGGCCCCAGGGGTGAGCGGCGGGTGGACGGCTCACCTGACGTACTTCCCATAGAGCAGGCAGAAGAAGCAGAGCGTCACCATGTTCCAGTTGGTGCTGTTGTTATAGCGCATCAGGTTCAAGGCCAACGCCACATGTGAGTGGCAGTTGTCACAGCAAAGACTGTGCTAGAGATGTGGGAAGGGCTGGGTCAGGCAGGGCTGTGGGGGACCTCCCAGCCCGGGTCCTGCTGTCAGGAGCAGCCCACCTACCATGCGGTGCTTGTACTCCTCAGAGGCGTCGTGCACAGCGGTGTCCCACGAGTTGGGCCCGCTAGCATACACCTGAGCAGGGTCCAGCTTCCAGTACCTGGGAGGAGAGAGGGGGTTCTGGTCACTCAGCCTCACAAATGTTCCTGACGCCTGCTCTGTGCAGGGTCCTGTGGGTGCAGAGGCTGCAGGGGTGAGGCAAGTCCAGGGCAAGAGCCACACAGTGGACACCGGGTACACGGTGTGACATGCCCAGTGCCCTGTGGACGCTGGGGAAGGTAGGGACTAACTCATTTGGGGGGTATGAGAGGCATTCTGGGGTGACATCTGCGTCTAGTGTGAAGGAAGAGGGATTGGCTGTGCACAGCAGAGGGCAGAGCACGAGCAGAGGGAGAGGCACACACCCGTGCAGCCTGCACCGGGAGTTAAGAGACTGGGCACTGCTGCAGGAGTCAGAGGGAGGGACAGAGTCAGGAGATGCAGGCGGGGCCGCGTGCTGGGGGACTTGAATGTCATCCTGAGTTTATTCACAAGCAGCATGCTCTCTGTCCCTCCCTCTCCCACTCGGGAGCCTGGGGTGAGTTGGAGAAGAGTCTGTGGAGGTAAAAGCTCACAGACCTCAAGCTGGGTGAGAGCAGCTGTGCCAGACAGCGGAGCGCCCTGAGGGGCTCCAGCCGGGAATGCTGGGAGGGCAGCGCGCCCTCTGGCTGCCCCGTGGGCAACGGCTTGGTGGAGGAACCTAGAGGCGGGGCCTGAACTGGGGCTGCGCAGGGGCTCCTGCCTGGAAACGGGTGCCCTTAAAACTGACCCCGAAAAGCAGCCTGGTGCAGACATGCAGCCCAGACATCCCTGGCCCACATTTCCACCTGCCTGTGGAAGTCAGCAGGGCTTGGGGAGCCAGTGCCCTGCTGTGCAGGCTACCAGCCCCTCCCTGGGGCCTGACTTAGCCGGGGCAGCCTCAGACCACAGGGGCTCTTCTAAGCATACTGATGACTGAGACACTGTCACCAGGCCCACAGCTGAATGGGCCCCCAAGACAGGAAAAATGAAGGGGTGCCTGGCTGGCTCAGTTAGTGGAGCATGCGACTCTTGATCTTGGGGGTTGTGAGTTCAAGTCCCATGTCGGTGTAGAGGTTATTTAAAAAAAAAGAAAAAAAGAAAATGAAGACCAAAAATTCTAAACACCCAAACATAGCAATAGGTGCCAGAGGGCCTGACTACTTTTATTCTAAGCAGAACTTTCCAACCGAGTTCCAAGCAGTGCCTCCTTTACATCTTAAACGACTTGTTCACTCCCAAGGGGCAGAAGAATCTAGATTTTGGAATGAGACACCTAGGCGTGAGTCTCAGCTCTGCCACTTCCTGTGTGATCATGACCAGCCCCTTCTCTTTCGTCATCCTTCCAATGGAGCTGAATACAACCGCGTAGAGCTGAGGCAAAGTCTAGATGGTCTGTGGGTAAAAACGCAGCCAGGGACGGGTGCAGGAGATGCTTGGCACGGGCTGTATGCTCTGGTGGAGCCTGGCTATCCTTCCCCTCATCCCATCCTCAGGGTGCTGACTCCCGCTGTGTCCCAGAAGGCCCGGCCCCAGGGCTAGTCACATGGGTGCTCATCACTTACTTGACAGGCTTCCCGAAGGCCATGTTGTCTTCCTGTGGAAGGACAAGAGCAGAAGTCAGTGGAGGACCCGCATCTAGCCCAGCAGACAGACGTGATCAGTGGTGGAAGTGCAGTGACTAAGAAGGGGGTAGGTCAGGTGGGCAGAAGTGGGGTCTGGGCCCTGCTCTGGGGCTGGCACAGCATCTGAAGGGCCAGCAGCAGCTTTTCTGGGGGGAGGCAGCAGTGCGGCAGGAGTGCCCGGAGCGCGGCACCCAGACACCAAAGACTTGGAGTGCCAGCCACAAAGGCCCCTCTGTGTGGCTCCCAGGTAATTCTCTCACCCTCTCTGGCCCATCTCTGAGTGATCACAGGGAGGCAGTTTCCTTTGCAGTACAAATGACAACACCCTCTGACCTCCTGACCCGACAGTAGGGCCCACACGGGGCTCTTCCCTGTGTCTGGACTGCAGCCTGACTGCATCATTCAGGGCAGGCCTGGGGGTTAGGGAGGGGGCTGGAGAGGCTTCCGATGAGGGACATGTTTCACCCAAGCCCTAGACCTGCCACATAAGGGTAGGGGCAGATTCTGGGTTCAGAATCAGGAAGACCCAGCTGACGGAGCTGGTCAAAGATGAATTACCATAAAAATACATAAGAGTAAAAGACCTCTGTCATGTTAAGATGGTCATGACATCTATTAATATAACTAGGCTGGTACCATCACATCTCTTCATTCCAGCCTCTAATGGAGACGAAGCTGCACCCTGGCAATGGGTGGAGCACCTGGGGCTTGTCTGGAGCAGGCCCACTGTACCCATCTCGGGCACTTCCCAGGAAACAGACCTAAGAACACAGCTGGTTCATTCTATAAGCCCCACCCCCTCTTCTCTATGGCCACACCCAGGGAACCACATCAGCCTCCCCGGTGTCCCCACCTTGTGACTCCCACCTTCTGAAGGTCCAGAGATCTGGTTCCTGGATGGTCTGACTCTCCACTCTTGCCTCTAACCCCTACCCATGTCTTGGTACCCCAGGGGTGGGCAAAGGACTGGGTCAGTTACTTAAGAATCCTTCTGGCCACACTGCCCTCCTGGCCTGTCCTGGAGGCAAGAGAAGGGGGAAAGGGGTCAAACACTAGTGAAGAGCAGAGGGCCAGGGCCAGGACTGTCTGGTACCTGCATTCTCCCGGGCCTTGGGGAGACTGGAAAGCTGCCTCAGGCAAGACAGGCCAGCCTTCCACTGAAGCCTTGGAACCCATCAGAGGGGGGCAGAATGGGAACTCACCGAGACAAAGTAGGGGCCGGCAAAGTCCCGAATGACTCCTGTGGATGTGCAGATGCCCATGTGGCCGATGATGGGGAAAAACCACCTGTGAAAAAAGGGACAGGGAAGGGGCAGAGCTTAGGGGGTCTTTTGGCTGGTTAGACGCTGGGGACACTCCATCCAGTGTGAGAATATGTGACTATACTGTCATGCAATGAGTGCCAATTAGGGTGGCCGGGG
Source organism: Leptonychotes weddellii (assembly GCF_054177405.1). Taxonomy (NCBI): domain Eukaryota; kingdom Metazoa; phylum Chordata; class Mammalia; order Carnivora; family Phocidae; genus Leptonychotes; species Leptonychotes weddellii. The sequence goes on along the minus strand of NC_138372.1, from coordinate 19,032,080 downwards.
GGCTGGGGAGGCACAGAAGAGGCGCGAGTGCAAATGAACAGCACAATGGAATACCACTGCACCCCACAGAATGGCTAAACCCAAAGGACGGTAATACGGGGTGTGGGGAGGATGGGGGGCAACTGGAATTGTTTCTATTGCCTTCAAAAACTGGCAATTACTCTATGCCTCAGCAACCCCACTTCAGAGTGTACACCCAACAGAAACCAAAGCTTATTATGTCCGCCAATGCCACGTACAAGAAAACCCACAGCACCTTCGTTCAACATAGCTGGAAACAACATTTGTCAAAACTCACTGAACTGCACACTTAAAATGTATACACTTTATTGTATATATATTACATCCCAATAAAGTTGAATTTTCCCCGAAGTTTTTATGTAAATTCCAGCTAGTTAACATACAGTGCAATATCAGTTTCGGGTGCAGGATTTAGTGACTCATCACTGACATGCAACTGCTGGTGCTCATCACAACTGCCCTGCTCAATACCCGCAACCTGTTTAACCCACCCCATCCCACCCCCCAAGTAAAGCTGACTTTATTTATTTTATTTTTTTAAGATTTTATTTATTTATTTAATTGACAGAGAGAGAGAGAGAGAGAGACACAGAGTGAGAGGGAACACAAGCAGGGGGAGTAGAAGAGGGAGAAGCAGGCTTCCCGCGGAGCAGGGAGCCTGACGCAGGGCTTGATCCCAGGACCCTGGGATCAAGACCTGAGCCGAAGGCAGACGCTTAGCAACTGAGCCACCAGGCGCCCCAATAATGCTGACTTTAAAAAAACTAGAAATAATCCATATGTTCAACAATAGTAAAATGAATAAGTAAATTAGGGTATAGTAATGAAATGAAATAGTATGTAACAATGAACAAAGAACACACTTCTGCTACACACAACACATATTCTCACAGACATTAGGCAGTGAAAGAAACCTTCCACAAAAGTCCATGCATAATACTCTGCTTATATGAACTACAAGAAGAGGTAAAACTGACCTATGGTGCTCGAGGGCCAAAGAGGGGTGATTTCTGTGGCAGAATTAACTGGCACAAAGGAGCCCTTTAGGTACTGGAAATGCTATCTTCACCTGGGTGACATGAGTATATATACATATGCAAAAATTCACTGAGCCATATACTTAAGATTTGTCCACTTTACAGTGTATATCTCAGTAAAAAAGTTAAAAAAAAAAAAAGTGAGGGGAGGCATTTAAACCAATCTGTGGGGTGCCTGGGTGGCTCAGTCGGTTAAGCATCTGCCTTCAGCTCTGGTCATGATCCCGGGGTCCTGGGATGGAGTACCGCATCAGGTTCCCTGCTCAGCAGGGAGTCTGCTTTTCCCTCTCCCTCTGCCTGCCGCTCCCCCTGCTTGTGCTCTTATGCGCTCTCTCTCTGTCAAATAAATAAATAAAATCTTAAAAAAACAAACAACAATCTGTGTGGGAGGGAAGGGTTTCAGGGAAGGCTGCATGGAGGAAATGAGGAAGTAACAGTAGGTAGAAGGATAAGGATAAGGACAAAAGCACGGTGTATTCCAGGAACTTAAAGTCCAAATTTTAAAAAAATCAAATCTCAGTTGGACCCCAATATGCAAAACATTTAGAAACCCCTGATCCGTCTATAGTTGAGAACCAGGGCATTACTGGGCCTAGGTGCTGAACAGACTGATCCGGTTTAAGGACTCACAGAGGGGGGTAAAAAGGACTCACTCCAGGGCCAGTGGCCAACTGCTGGTTTCAAAGCTGCACCCTGCTCGGGAGGGGGAGGCAAAACCTAGAGGTGCAGCTCAAGGAAGCAATCATTAGGGGCTGGAGAAGTCAGCAAAAACTTCACAGAGGAGGTAACTTTTAACCCTGACCCGTGAAAAGACACGATGTCATCAGGCAGAAAGCAGAACTCTGAAGCAGCCCAGGGCTGCATGTGTCTGGAGAACGTGAGGGGACAAGAGTGGAGGGAAGAGGGTGGCCAGTTCAGAGGCTATTCTGGAATACTGGCAAGAGATGATGGTGATCCTGACTACAGTATTGGTGGTAAGGTGGTGAGAAGCAGATGGATTCAAAAGATCCTTAAAAGGAACACTGGGTAGTTCTATGACCAATGGGAAAGAGGCCTTCCTAGGTCTGCTGCCCAGGCATCTGAAAGGATGGTGTGGCCAGAGTGGTCTCTTGAGAACATAATTCAGGTTCCATCATTCCCTTGCTTCACACCCATTGGCTTCCGGTTACACTTGAAATATACTTAAAACTCCTTCCAACAGTTTGGCCCTGCTTGTCCCTCGAAATCACCTCACCCCTCTTTCTAGCTACATTGCCTGCTTCTGATTCCTCAAACACACCAAATCTTCCCACCTCAATGCTCTTTTTCATTTGCATCCATCTGGAACACTCTTCCTCTAGAGCTTCACACAGCTGGCTGCTTCTCGTCATTTAGGCCTCAGCTTAACTGTCCATCTTCCCAGACCATGCCTTCTAGAGTAGCCACACACCACCCCAGGAAACCCAGATCTCATTACTCTGCTTTAATTTCTTCATAGTATCGACTACTATCTGAAATTAATCCTGTTTACTTACATGGTTACTGTCTGTCTTTCCCCACTAGTATGTAAACTCCAAGAGAGCAGGGATTTTCTTATTTATTATTAGCAGCTGGAGCTAAGAATTCACTGACTGATAAATGATTAATGAATGAATATCCTGAATTTAAGAGTGGAGTCACGCTCTGAAGTCAGGGCTGGGTTGAGTCTTGACTTTGTTTGGGGCAAGTTACTCATTCCCAACTTTGTCAGTGAGATGTGGATAGTAATAATTACCTCAATGTGGGGGCTATTGTGAGGAGTAAACTGGCTATGCTTGCAAAGAGCTTAACACACTTCCTTGCATTTGGTAGTTGCTCAATGTTGTTACCATGAGGTGTTCGATAAATACTTGCTATCTAATTGGCTGGACTGGCATAGAAAATGTTGCTACAGAGCTACAGTGGCCACAGGATGGGCACTCAGAATTATGGGAAAGAAGTTCCTCTGGCTTCTCAGACCCTGATCTCAGAACACGCACCCCCCACCCCCGGCCTCCACCCCAGTTCCTTTCATCTGGTTGGGAGAAGGTCTGGGTTTGACCAGTAACCCACAAACCATAGCTGTGCCGGAAATCAGAGTAAAGTCTGGAGACAACAGCAGAGCCCTGAGCCTAGGGAAGCCACAGAGAAGAAACTCTCCAAGTATTTGTCAGTCTGGAAACTCCATGAAGGCAACCTCCAAAGCTGCTTTGTGGACTGCTGTCTACTCAGACCTAGTACATAATAGATCCTCAATAACTATTCAGAGAAGGAAGGAAGGAAGGAAGGGAGGGAGGGAGGGAAGGAGTTACTTCCTTCCCTGGAGAGCTCTACCTGGTAAGGTAGACTGTCTCAGTGGAAAGAGCCCCACGCTGGCTTCTAAGCCTTTATTTCCTCATCTACAAAATGCGGATGACAGTATCTATTTTCATTAGGTTGACATAAGGACTGAATAAGATAATGAATACAAAATGTTTAGAATAGAGTCCAGAACAGAGTACGTATCCAATCTTAGCTGCTTTTATGAGTAGCAGTAGCCATTATCTGGCTTTTCACGCAGAATTATCAACATCTCTGAGGGGGTGGACAGATCTTTGGATTCAGTTGTCTCCTCTCTGCTCCCCTTTCCAAAGACAGATGACAGTTCCTTGTGCCACATCTATTCCTAGCTCTGCACTCTAGGTCAGCAATCATCATGATGCACTACGATGGTTAGTTCATCTGTCTCCCCTTCCTGCTGGAGGTTTGACAGGGGGGCTACGGCTTATTTATCTTATGAACACATGCACATAGATGCCAACAGAAATGGGGTGTGAGCTGCTCCTGGCCCAGTTGACTGGGGATCATGGTGCCTCCACCTCATGTTGCTATCAGCTCTCTGAAGAGCAGAGGACTCTATGAATGTGTTTTTTTTTTTTTTTAAGATTTTATTTATTTATTTGACAGAGAGATAGAGCGAGAGAGAGGGAACACAAGCAGGGGGAGTGGGAGGAGAAGCAGGCTTCCCGCCGAGCAGGAAGCCTGATGCGGGGCTCGATCCCAGGACCCCGGGATCATGAACTTGAGCTGAAGGCAGACACTTAACGACTGAGCCACCCAGGCGCCCCTATGAATGTGTTTCTGAGAACAGGGAAAAACCAAAGAGATCTTAAGGAAAGAGACATGTTTTTAGTAAAACCGATACATTCCCTGACTATCCCTTCCAGTTATTCTCACCTTAACATTTTTTCTTCATAGCACTAATCACTATCAGAAATTCTCTTATTAGCTTACTTGTTTTCTGTCTATCTCCTTTCACCAGGATTTAAACTCTATGACAGCAAGGATATCTGCTTCATTTGTCACTTTATATCTTTATCACTTAGAACTCCTCTGGGCACAAAGGAGTCACTTAGCAAATGTGTTACAAGAACACTGAATGAATGAATGAATGAACACACTTTCTTAAAATTTTTATTTTTAAAGGATTCAGACTTGGATGCTTTTAAATAAGTGCATAAGTATTTGAAAACACAAGCAAGCGAAGTATATTTTAACATAATACAAAAATTAAAGTCATTTTTGGATCATCAGCATGTAAGGCCAAAAAGATGGTCCTTTCTCCACACCACTTGGCTATTTATGATAGAGGGAACCAATTTATCTCATCAGGTGAGGGGAGGTCGTCAAAAGAGAGCATGTTATGGAGTCAGAAGACTGAGTTTGGGATGCCTCTCCTCATTGGCATGTGAACCTGACCAAGACCTTTAATGGTACAGAGGAAGCTCAGCTTCATCATCTCAGAAATCCCTACCTTAGAAAATGACTGTGAAACTCAGAGAAAACAGGTGTGAAAGAGCTTGGCCAATTGTCCAGCACTGTGAGGGTTGTCAGGGCTGAAGTAGGAGAGCAAACCAGCTTCCCTGACCCAGGAGCTCCTCCTCCCTAAAAGGCAGCCGGACTACAGGAGCACCTGCTCTCTCCTGACAAAGGACGAGGCCATGGAAGGAACACTGCTTTGGGAGGCAGACATTCTGGGACCTAAATTCGCTTTAGAACTGAAATAGTGTGTGATCTCCAGCCTCATCATCCACGAGACAAAGGGTTGGACTCCCAGATGCCTGGGGGCCTTTTCAATGTTGACATCTCAGGAGGCAGTGTGGTCCCAGCCACACTCCCACTCCCGCCTCTGGACTCAGTCTTGCGTATAGAAGTGATCAGCAAGCATTTGCTCAATGAATGAATAAAGCCCTGAATGAATGAAGAGGTCTCCTCAGACCCGGTGAGGGGCCCCTCTTCCGTTCGCCCACAGGTCCTGCGCTTCCCAGCCACAGAACCTTTTCCGCCGGTCTACAACTGTCTTTCTCCCTGACTAGACCAGGTGTCATGAGGGCGAGGAGCGTGTCTCATCCGTCAGCAGAAATTGGCACCGCGTAGGTGGCGGGGTTCTGGTGACTGGGCGAGGGGTGCGGGCCGGACCCGAGGGAAGGGCTTGCAGCACGTCGAAGCCGGAGGCTGGCCCGGGGCCGCCCGACTCTCCCCGTCCCCGGGCGGAAGCCGGGGGAGACTCACGTGAGCACCGGGATGGGCGTCCACACCACGCAGTAGGGAAAGCGGCTCCGGTCCACGTCCATGGCGCTGCTGCCCGAGCCGCTGAAATGCTTCTTGTCCGTCTCGGCCGCCGTCGGCGCCTCCACTTCCGCCATCCCCGGCGGGGGCGGTGGCGGCGGCGGCAACAGGAGCGGCGAACTCCCTTCCGCTTCCGCCATGCTGCGCGCGCCCCGCTCCGGCCGGCCCCTGCTCCAGCGCCGCTCGCCCCGTGGCGTCACTTCCCGGAGGTGGGGTCCGCCGGCTTCGCCTTCCCCCCGGGAATTGGGGCCGCGTCCCTCCGGGCCGGGCCTGCCTGGCCCCCTGCCTCGGCGCCGGCTGACCCCCCGTGTTTGCGCCCGCACGGCAGCGCTGAGGAAGGGATGCCCTCAGGCAGCGCGCAGTCTAGCGCGAGAGATTGACCGAGAACTTCGTAATTCAGTACGCTGAGGCCTCCCAAGAGGTGTTGTACAGTCGCTATTTATTGAGCGCTTCCTAGGTGCCAAGCATTTGACATACATTGTTTTTAATCCCCATAGACTGGTTCGACATGCGAATTTAGGTATTTTCCCCAGGTTACAAGTGAGAAACTGAGGCTCAAGAGATGAGGTGAGTGGCCACGACTCAAACCCAAGTCTGTGTCCCTTGTCCTTTCCCTCCTGTGGTCTCTCATGAGGTAGTGGTAGTGGAGAGGAAGGACAGGCTAAAATGCTGTGTGTTGTGCGTGTAAGCAGGGGAGACTTGCCCGGAGATATTTGAGCTGTCTTGATGTTGGCCAGGTGGCACGGGGGTGGGGGTGAAGGGATGCGTGCAGCCGTGCAAAGCAAGAAAAGGCTTTGCAGAGCGCAGTGTGCAGGAGTGTGAATATCACCTTGGTTGGAATAAATCTCAAACCTTAGATTGATCCGATCCCTTCATTGTGCAAATGGAAAAACAGGCTCAGGGAAGTTCATTAATTGTCCGAGATCACACACAACCAACATAAAGCAGGCAGGCTTAAATCTTGGATTCTTTGGGCTTTTTAAAGGATGCCAAGATAGCCAAAGAAAAGGGAATCCGCTGGGATGGGAAAGGGAAATATGGGGGACAAGAAGGAGGTAGGGACAAAATCAGAAAAATGCGAACTGTGCCTTTTAGGGAACGTCTTTTTTTTTTCCATTGAATTACCCTCCCTCAACGCTGATCCATAGAAAGCCTGCTGTCCTGTTTTTAGCACTTAATATTTTAATGCATTTTGGGGGCAAATGTCTGTTATGGAACTCTAAGCTCCTTGACTTCAGTAGCTAGCATAGCTCCTAGTACAGAGCAGATGCCCACTGGATGTTTCTTGATTTAATGATTGAGTGGATGTTTTATAAAGGTCTTCCAGATATCACAGCTGAAAATGATTCTAACCTATTCAAAAATTTTTGAGTAGGTTTGTGCCTCTCCTGTGACCCATGTGTAGTGTATAATCCTTGCAGAACAACAACCAGCATCTAGCACAGTTTGGAATAGATTAGGTGTGCAGTATGCTTGTTGAATGAATAAATTACATTACTTCTTGATTCAATCATGATAATCTCTTCCAGACCACAGGCTCTGAGGAGGGTCTTTGCCTTAGATATTCCTCCATCATCACTGTCAATCCATAATTCTAGCACAGGGCTGGTGGGTGCCCTTTAGTCATTTATTGTATATATATTGATGAATAAACAACCAAAGTAAGTCTTTCTTAGGGTCTGCCACAAATTTGGTAGTACTAACACAAGTACCACCTTTACTCTGACAACCTTCAGTGGCTTCTCATTGTACTTAGGATAAAACACAAATATCTTACCATGGCTTACAAGGCCCTGCATCTTGCCTTTTTTCTTACTTGTCCACTGCACTACAGCCACCCTGGCCTCTTTTTCAGTTCCTCTCATGTGCCACACTCTTTCATGCCCCCAGGGACTTGGCTTACACTCCTCTGCTGAATGTTCCCCACCCCCTTAAACTGGCTAACTTCTATTTATCCTTCAAGTCTCAGGTTAAATGTGGCTTTCTCAGAGAGTCCTTCCCAATCTAAATCAGAAAGCCTCTGCGAATCTCCCTTGGGACATCCTGTTCTTTTTCCCTCATAGCACATTTGTAGCTATGTATTGTTGGATTCTCCCACTAGGCTGGAAACTCCTTGAGGGCAGAGACTGTACTTGCCTTGTTCACTTCTGTAAACCTAGTGTCTAGTAGTGTCTAGTACATAGTATCTGCTTGATATTTGCAAAAATGAATGAATGGCATACACTTACAAGCTTGGTATCATATGCTGGCTACACACAGTCCGAGGGCAGGAGCCCAGCTTATCACTGCTATCTCTTGGTGTCCCAAGCTTTTTTAAGGGGCCCATAGAGGTTGCTGGGCACAGTGCTCACGAGTTGTGTCTGATCAGAGATCCTTAGCTCCTTGGCTTAGGCAGCTACAGAAGCAGAGGCATGAAGACGGCCAGGTACTTGGAGAAAGAAGCCAGCTCCTCTGACTTCCCTGGGGCCTCTCTCCCAGGCTTCTCCCCCTGCCACCCCTCAGCCTGTCCACACGGCCCCCCCTCATATGCACACATCACCTGGGTTTTCTCACTCAATGTAAAGCCTCCCTAGCCTGTGCCTTGCCTCCTCCGCTGCTGCCACCTCTATCACCCACAGACAGATGGGAAATCTCCATCAAAGACCAACACTTCCTTCCAGGCTCAGAGGATCACAGCAGGGGCCTGGAAGAAGCTCCTCTAACAGACAGCTCAGGAAAGGATTGATAGGACTCATAGCTACCCCTCCCCTCAACACACACACCAACCTAAAATAGGAATGACCATCTGGATCCACTTACAGGGCTGGCTGGGGGAGGGAAGGATAGTAGAGCCGGAACTGTCAAGCTGGGAAATCTTCGAGGGCAAGATGCTGCTTGTTTGAAGGGTGAACTCAGGGCATGTTCTCTTGGTGGGAGTCAGGGCACCCCCTCCATTGGCCCCATTTATGAGTCCCCATGGCTCACACACCACCTGCCTCAGACTATCTCACTCATCCTGGCGTTCAAGGCCCCCATGGTCTGACTCTAAACCCCATCCTACTTTACAAGCCTCAGCTTCACTGTCTCCCTCTGGACTTGCTTGGAGTTAACCTCACTGGGCTGTTTGCCCTTCAGAGAATGATTCCTGCACTTCATACCGCCTGTCTTTGCTCACACTGTTCCTTCAGTGGAATGCCCTTCCCCTACTCTCCTATACTACTTTCAAGGTTTCTGGCAAATGTTCCCTCTTTGCTCCCAGAGCACGAAGGCTGTGTTTCTACCTATTGAATATTCATGTGTACTTGCATTAGCATTAGCTGTTTACATGTCTGTCTCCCCTGAGGGACTGTGAACTCCTTGAGAAAGGGTCTGACTGGATCTATTGGTCCCTGTAGCCAAGCACAACCCCCGGCAGATAGGAAGTGCTCAGGGAATGTCACCGTTGCTATTTGTTGATCATGGCTGGTCTCCTTAAGGGCTCTGGGGAAGAATCACCTCAATCAATAACCCAGGGAAGCAGGGCCCAGCCAGGGGCGGTCACCGCTGCAGGCTGGAGTTGCTGTTGGGTATCATGCAGTGTGTCTGGAGTGTGTGAGGGCAGAGTCCTCACTTCTTCAGCCTTTCTGCTTCTGCTCCATTTATTACCTTCTTTGGCTCCTGGAGATTGGGATTCTCCCCTTTAAGCCCTGAACTGTATTCTAGGATGGCTCCAAACCTTTCCACGGTAGGGAGGGGACCATTTGAGAACAGACACTCTGACTCTTTGGACATTAGTTTACAAAACGACTTCCTTCTCTGTTCCATTTTATCGATGGGCAGACTCGCCCAAGATTATTGAAAGCACAGCTAGGACCAGAATCTAAGTCTCCTACTCCCAGGTGGGCAGCAAAGCATGACGGTTAAATACGTGAACTCTCTGGAGTCAGCCAGCAAGCCCAGTGTTTCAACCTAAGCTCTGTCAGTGGTTGTAATACCTTAGGAAAGTAACTGAGCCTGTTGGCATCAGTTTCCTCATATCTAAAATGGGAAACGATAATTCACATAGAGTTCTTGTAAGGTTTATTTGACCGGCTATGCCTGAACAGTTTCTGGCCCCAAATAAACACTCAATGTTAGCTATTGTAGTAGTGAAAAGCACCCATCACAATTGTAGAACGCTTACTCACTTAAAAAGCACTTGGATGCACATAATCTCACTATGATTTGGGGCCTTCTTACAATGTAGTGAAATAACCAGAGCAGGTATCAAAATACCCATTTTACTGATGAGAGAAATGAGCCCATAGAGGTTCAGGAACTTTTCTGAGATCTAAGCACATATTAGATAGTTGGGGTTTTGAGCCTCGACCCTGGCTTTCTCTGCTGGTGAGCCCTCTTAGGTCTACTGAAGAGTGATAAGGCTGAGAGCAGCCTGAGATTCGGTAAATCACCACAAAATAGGTGCCAACTATAGCCTCACTAGGACCAGGCTATTTTATATATAAAAAAAATGAGTCGAGAGGAGGAGGCAGAACAAGACCGAACAGTAGAGTACCCTATGCCTGCCATCATGTCCATCAGAATGCTTTCCTCCCACATCACCCCTGCCAGACACAGAGCCTGGCAAACGGTGGGGCACTCCATGGCAGAATGTACAGGGGAGGACTCATGATTCCCAGTGAATCCAATGCTCAGGGACCACGCACAATCCGCATTTCTATCGCACGTCTTCCAGATAATGTGGAGGTTCCAGGAGATCAGGTATTAGTCTGTTGTGTGCACTTTCATTAAGCCAGTGCTAGGCACAGAGGAGGAGCTCAAAAAGGATCATGACATTTAAGTAAGAAAATTATTTTTAAAGACTTGAACTAGGAATCAGAGATTAGGGATCCAGTCCTGGTTTTGCTTCTAACTCACTGGGTTCCTTGGACAGCCCATCCCCTTTTCCTGCCCCTCTTTGGAACTCCTTGTCTCTCTTCTGAAAATGTGGAGTTTAGGGCTAGATCAGTGATCCTCAGCTCTGGCCATACTTAGAATGAATCTGGGATGCTTAAAAATAATGGATGGATGCCTGGGTCCTATCTCAGATCAATTAAAACAATCTCTGATTGTTCTACTTTTAAAGTATCTAGGTGAGGGGCTCCTGGACGGCTCAGGTCATGATCTCAGAGTCCTGAGGGCTCCATACTGAGCATGGATGGAGGCTGCTTCAGATTCTCTTTCTCCCTCTCTCTCTGCCACTCCCCGACCCTCTCAAAAAAAAAAAAAAAAGTAGTAGTATCCTGGATGATTCTGATGGTATAGCTAGAGTGGAGAACCTCTGAGCTAGATAGTCTCTCATTGCCCTTTACGTTCTGCACCCACATTTCAGCATGTGCTGAAGCAGAGACCGGGAACAGGCCTCTAAGGCCACACCTACCCACCACAAACACAGGCGGCCCAATTTTTTTTTTTAAGTAGCCTCCCTGCCCAGTGTGGAGCTCAGTGTGGCAGCAGGGGCTTGAACTCATGACCCTGAGATCAAGACTTAGATGCTTGCCAACTGAGCCACCCAGGTGCCCCACAGGAGGCCCAATTCTAATGTCTGTTTTGCTTGCCAGGGTACCTGGCTGGCTCAGCCGGTGGAGACTGCAACTCTTGATCTTGAGGTTGTAAGTTCTAGCCCCATGTTGGTTGGGTGTAGAGATTTCTTAAAAATAAAAAAAATCTTAAAAAAAAAAAGTGTTTTGCTATACATTCACTGGGCGGGCTCATCTGACCCCGCCTCTCTTATCCGTAGGGCTGGTGAGAGCTTTGGGTGAGACACATGCAGAAACACATTAAAAATGGAGCACCACGCAACCTTTCTTACTCCCTCTAGTTTTGCCTTCTTCAGAAAGTCATATACTTGGAATCATACAGTGTGGCTTTCAGACTGGCTTTTTTCATTAAGCAATATGCATTTAGGTTTCCCCCATATTTTTGTGGCTTGATAGCTCATTTCTTTTTATCACTGAATAATACATTGTGTGTCTCTGTCACAATTTGTCGATTCACCTTTTGCACGACTTCCTGGTTGCTTCCAGTTTTGGGCAATTATGAATGAAGCTGCTACAAACATTTGTATACAGGTTTTTGCATGGACATAAGTTTTCAACTCATTTGGGTAAATCCTAAGGAGAGCAATTGCTGGATCCTCCAGTAAGACTATATTTAGCTTTGTAAGAAACTGCCAAACTGTCTTTTCAAGTGGCTCTACCATTTTTGCATTCTCACCAGCAATGAGAATTCCCGGTGCTCCACATCTTTGTCAGCATTTGGTATTGTCAGTTTTTGGATTCTAGCCATCCTAATAGGTATGTAATAGGATTTCATTGTTGATTTAATTTGCAACTCCCTAATGACATAGGGCTGAGCATCTTTTTGTATGCTCATTAGTCCCCTGTATATCCTTTTTGGTGAAGTGTCTATTCAGATCTTTTGCCCATTTTTAAATTGGGTTGTTAGTCTTCATATTGAATTTTAAGAGTTCTTTGTAGATCTTTGTATATTTGGGGGTACAGACCCTTTATCTGACATGTTTCGCAAATATTTGGTCAGTCCTTGGCTTTTTCATTCTCGTAACGATGACTTCATGGAGAAGTTTTTAATGAAACCCGATTTATCAATTCTTCCATGGATTGTGCTTTTGATGTTGTTTCTAAAAACTCATCACCAAACCCAAGGTCACCCGGATTTTCTCCTGTTTATCTTCTAGAAGTTTTACTGTTTTGTTTTACATTTGGGTCTATGAACCCTTTTGAGTTAACATTTGTGAATGGTGTACAGTGTTTAAATCCAGCACTATTTATTGAAAAGACTATCCTTTTTTCATTGAATTGACTTTGCTCCTTTGGCAAAGATCAGCTGACTATATTTACGTGGATTTACTTCTGGGTCTCTATACTCATTCCATTGATCTATTTGTCTAGTCCTTTTGCCAGTACCACACTGTCTTGATTATTGTAGCTTTATGATAAATCTTGAAGTTGGGTAATGCCAATCCTCCTTTGTTCTTCCTTGACTTTATTATTGTGTTGGCTATTCTGGGTCTTTTGCCTCTCTATATAAACTTTAGAATCAATTTGCCGATATTCTCAAAACTAGTTGCTGGGATTTTGATTGGGATTTCACTCAAGTTATAGATCAAGTTGGGAAGAAATGACATCTTAATAATATTGAGTCTTCCTATACATGAGCATGGAGTATCTCTTCATTTATTCTGATTTTCCTTGATTTCTTTCATCAGAGTTTTATAGTTTTCCTCATATAGATCTTGTACATATTTTGTCAGATCTACCCCTAAGGGGTGTGTGTGTGTGCTGAATAGCTGGGGCACAGGGGATTTTTAGGGCAGTGAGACTATTCTGTATGACAGTGTAATGATGGATACATGACATTATACATTTGTCAAAACCCACAGAACTATACAACAAAAAAAGTGAACCATAGGGACTTTAGTTAATAATGATATATCAATACTGGTTCAGGGACGCCTGGGTGGCTCAGTCGGTTAAGCGTCTGCCTTCGGCTCAGGTCATGATCCCAGGGTCCTGGGATCGAGTCCTGTGTCGGGCTCCCTGCTCAAAGCCTGCTTCTCCCTCTGCCTGCCGCTCCCCCTGCTTGTGCTTGCTTGCTCTGACAAATAAATAAAATCTTAAAAAAAAAAATCAATACTGGTTCATTAATTATAATAAACACACTACAGTAATGCAAGATGTTAATAGGAGAATCTGAGCCAGGGAGAGAGGGGGATATATGGGACTCTGTACTATCTGCTCAATTGAATGTAAGCCTAAAACTGCTCTAAAAAATAAAGTCTGGGGGCACCTGGGTGTCTCAGTCGGTTAAGCGTCTGCCTCCGGCTTGGGTCATGATCCCGGTGCCTGGGATCGAGCCCTGCGTCGGGCTTCCTGCTCAGCAGGAGGCCTGCTTCTCCCTCTCCCACTCCCCCTGCTTGTGTTCCCTCTCTCGCTGTCTCTGTCAAATAAATAAAATCTTTAAATAAATAAATAGTCTATTAAAAAGTTGGGGGGGATTACCAACTCCAAATGAAAGGGAGCCCCTGGCGAATGAAGTCTTCCAGTGGCTCCTCCTTGCTTACAGGGCCAAGCCTACAGCCTCTTGTCAAGCACAGGGAGTCCTCTACAGTTAGACTGCCCCTTCAGCCCATGAGCCACTCCACCCTCTACTGTGCAGCTGAACTGAATCATTCGGGCTCCAGGAGGGAATCTGGGACTTTACTCTCTTGACCTGGGACACTGTCCCTCCCTTGCCTGGTCTGCAAATGTCTTGAAGAAGTTTCTGCAGATTTCAGTTTGGACACAAAGAAGTGATACTGGTCCAAAGCACCTGCTTCATAACACCACCTATTGTGCTTCTGTTTCTGTCAGGATCTCCTTCCTGTCTCCTGAATTAAACCAAGAATACCCTAGCATACCCTGCTGCCTTCCCATCACTCCCTGTTCTTTCCAAATGTACAAACAGAAGAATTAACAAAATTTCAGTAGTGAAGTTATTGTTCCCACAGTATTGAACCACAGTCCCGAAACTGTGCATCAACAACCTTGGGGGGCCATAACAAATTCATAGGGGGCGTGGTAGGAGATTTTAAATTTGGGAGATACTCAACGTCTGCTGGCTACGGAGAGATCTACTAGCTCAAGGTAGATCATAGTTTCATCATCAGGTTGTGATACATTCCTTTGGTTAGGTCATCTTTGAGAAGCTGGGTTTTTGGTGGTTGCTGTGATAAAAAGCAATTGAAAGTCAATGTGGAACAGGAAGTGAGGGTAGTAGTGTCCAATCTGATTAGAAAATCCAACAAGCTTTATAGTGCCCAACAAGCACACAGATCCCATTACTGTATTTAAGAATGAAATAAAAATATTGTTTCTTCTAGTTTATATGTATTATTATTTTTTAAAACAGTGACTTGGTAAGACATAGTCCTTAATATGTGATTTGAGTATAATTACTTGATAAATAGAACTGTTAGGCATTTCTTTTGGTTTAGAAGCTCTGTGAGAAAATTACCGAGCCACTAATGCTGGTAAGTGCTATGAGCTGAGAAAGTTTGGGAACTTCTGGTCTAAGATATCCTCTAATCCAGGGCACATCAAAAAACTGTAGGTTGTGAAATCCATTTAGTGGGTTATAGCCAGCATTTTTTCTCCTTCATAAAACACCATGATGGTAAATAGAACACACTGCATGTAGCAAGGGCAAATATCATTGCGTAAAACTTATGTTCATTATATACACACAAATAAGCATGGGTATCTTGGGTCACAGTGTAAAATGTATATTTCTCGTTTGGGTTGATTTTAGAAGTTTGAAAAGCCACTAAGACTTCAACCTCCTCATTCTGGAGAGGAGAGAACAGCCTGGAGAGGGAAAGCTGATTCCCGCAGTTCACAACCACCAGTACCAGGCTCTGCTGCACTCAGCCCCGCTATGCTGGGTGCCCACTGCTCACAGGGATCCTGCAAGGCAGGCCTCATTCTACCCAGTAGAATGTGGTTACTCAAAGTCACATAGCTACAGAGGTGAGGGATCAGGTACCCTCACTTCGGTTCCAAGACCCATTTGCACCCCACAAATGCCAGCAGCCACACCTAGAACAAAATGGTTTTAATCAATTGCGTCACCCTCACTCTCCTGGGAGCGGAGCAACAAAAAGGCTCGGCTCCTGCCCCCAGAGGACAGTAAGGCTTATGTGTCTCTCCACACTGCAGGGCCCAGGCTGGGCAGGCAGGGGGCGGGGAGGGGGGGGCAGGGAGGGAGGGAGGGTGGGAGGCAGGGAGAGAGGAAATGGCAGGTGGCTCAAACACAGGAAAGCAAAAGGGGCCCCTGCTGGTCCTTGGGCCCCAGGGCCCAGCCCCCGCACTCCTGCTTTCCCCTCCCTGGCTCGAGAAAGGTCATGGAGAAGAGACAGGGGAGCAAGTCCCAGCAGCAGGAAAAGCAGCAGCAGCTGTTTCCTTCACCAATAAATATACTTCATTACCAAGCTAGGAGAGAGGGGTGGGAGAGGGACTGGGTGGGGCGGAGGGGGAAGAAGCTGCCACCTGTGTTGCTGGGATTAAAGCAATGACGAGATGGTGCCAGACCCCCCACCACTATCCTCACCACCCCCCCCTTCTTAAAACTGTGAAAAAGCTTTTAACATGGCCCTCCTGTCTCCAGGGCTGCTCTGAAGCCTGACTGAGAGGAGGCACCTGGCAGAGACCAGGCGGAGGGAGGGAAGGACGGAGGGAGGGAAGAAGGGAGGCTGCAGCTGGAGGGCTGGAGCCAAGTAAGCACTGAGGGGAAAGAGGGGGGAGAGAGGAGGAAGGCTGAGCAACTATCAGGAGCAGCTCCCAGCTGAGAGCCAAGGGGGCAGAGAGAGGCTTGGTGAGTGGTGGGGTGACTGCTGTCCAGTGTTAAGCTTGGGGCTGCTGAGGAGGGAGGGGGCCAAGTTAGGGATTTTCCCGTCTGAGTGGCTCAGGAGACCCACCCCCCTCCCCCCAGAGCAGCAGGGGGACAGAGAAAAGCCATCACTTCTTTGGTCTTTGTGGCGGCTCAGCACGTGGGGTGGGAGGGAGGGCAGAAAGGGCCCTTAGCAGGGAGCGCCACCTCAGCAGAGTAGGCCTGGCTGGGAGCTCTGGCAGAAAGGTCACAGTGAGGCCAAGGAGCCCCCAGAAAGGGGAGTGGGAGTGGTCGTAGTGCAGTGCAGAAGGGTATGGCCTGGTGCTCCACCCTCTGCCAGGGCCCTTGGGAAAGGCTAAGCCCCCAGAGGTGGCCAGTGAGCCCAGGCGCGGGGTCCAGAGCCAGCACTGGGAGAAGGGCGAGGACGCTCTCCTGCCCAGGCAGGGGACTGGCCTTGCCTACTGCAGGACTCCCACCTTCCTTCTGCTTCCACCCTGACATGGTGGCTCTGGAGGGAGGGTGGGACCCCATCCTTTTTCAGAACCTTCCCTGAAGCCACAGAGGAGCTAGCCTTGCCCGTAGGAGCAAGAGTGGCAACAGGTCAAGGCTAGCCCTTACGGACTGGAATTCCACTCCCCTTCCTGTCGCCAACTGAAGTGTAGGGCAATCCTTGAAGACAGCTTCAGCCCTTGCCTCCCAACCTGAGGCAGGCCAGAGCCCGCCAGGAACATGGAAGTGGGAGGTGGGGGGTATTTGGAGGGGCTTCCCCTCCTGCTCTTCTGCTCAGAGCTGGGGCCAGTCAAGGGGCAATCTGCCCAAAAGTCTGAAAGCCAGCAAGTTGTAGCAACCCCCCACCCCCAATGCCAAACTAACAAACAAAACAGGGAAATGAAAAAATGGGGGGAGGAGGGGAAGACAAACCAAAACAGAACCCCCTGACCTCCTGCCCATGGTGAACGGTCCAGCCAGTAGCAGGGGCTGGGGACCAGAGCTAGGAGAGTCTAGCTGGGCCGGCACTGAACCTGGCCCTCGGAGCTGTCCTCGTCGTCAGAGGCCCCAGCACCCCCACTGCTCAGGCCTGTGATCCGGTAGCCCATGTTGAGCAGCATCACCTCCAGTGGGTCAGCATTCATGCGCCGCTGGTTCGCCTGGGAAGCACCCTCCATGTCCTCCACAACTCGGCCTGTGAGGTCTTCACTCTGTGGGAGAAGGCACACATACCACTGGGATATATGTGTGTGTGGGGAGGTCGGCAAACACACACAGATGGAGCGATATACGTAGAAGGCGCTGTACATACCAGGAGATGTACCTGGGATTTGTACGTATACTCATATGTGTATCTGGGTGCCAGGGAATGCACACACGGGGATATGTACAGGACACATGCTCACCAGGATATAGATGTGAGGGAGATGACACACCACATGGGGTTATACATATGGGGCCCATTTGGTAATACACACTGGGCGGACACAATACACTGAGGTATACGTGGGGGTGCACATGCTGGGATGCATACTGGGGGGGCATACACATATCAGGTTACGTATCGGCGGGGCCCCATACAGGAAATGACGGGGACATACCACATGGGGTTATATACATGGGGGGCCCATACATGGACATATATGTGAGAGGACTCACACCAGGGTCTGTTGGGCACACCTACTAGATACCCAAGGTGGGGGGCACAGACAACACCCCCCCATCCTACTCTTTTCTGTCATCACTCCCAACAATCCTTCCTTTATCTTTTTCCTCTCCCCTCATGGGACAGGCCTATAGGGTTCTCTTTAAAATTCACAGTAAATTGCCTCTGTAATTAGATACACCACTTGACTTCTGTCTTGCTGGCTAGAGAGGGGAAGAAGTGAGGCAGAGGGCAGGGGAGGCCTCAGGCCAGCCTGCCTGGCTACCCACCCTGGGAGTGGAGGGGACCACCCCATCCTAAGTGTCCCTGTGGACTGGACACTTCACCGGCATCACTTCTTTATCCTTAAAGCAACCTTTTGAGGTGGTGCTGTCATTCCCATTCCAATGTGCAGATGATAAAACCTGGGCCAGAGATGGTTGAGTCCCTTAGGCAGTGAGTGAAGGGACCAGGATTCAAACTTAGGCTCACCAGACTCCAAAGTCTGCATACTTTCCATGTAACCAAGGGACTGGCTTTTGCCCAGCTTCGGGGAGGACACAACGCAGTGGTATATGAGGTCCCTAGGGAGCCCCTGAGGTACTGTTCTCATGAGGTGGCGCTGGAGACGCTCTGGTTCCCTCCCTATCTCCTGCACCCCTGGTTACTGTTTCCTGTATGTGAGTCTCATCTTCTCCGCTTGCTCAGGGATATGCCTCCAGAAGGCAGGCACCTACTCCTGCCCCTGGGATTGCCTACTGCATCTGGCACTTTCAGAATTTGATGGCTCCCACCTTGACACAGCATTGGGCCCTTGGGTAAGAGTTCCCTCATCCTAGCAGCTTCTAGTCTCTGGGTGACTCATTTCCCTTCGCAATCCTCCCAAGGCTCAGCCAGGGGCCTTGCACAGGGTCCAGCCCAGACTTTCTCCCTGTCTAGTTTGGGCCATCTTCTCTGCACCCTCACCTCTGGCCGGGGGTTCCAGAGCCGCACAACAGGGTCGATGCCGCTGGTGGCCAGGAAGCAGTAGCTGGGGTGTGGCTGCAGGCAGTTGACGATGGACTCGTCCCCTTGGAGCACGCGGACCAGGTTGGTGGTCTCCTTTTCCCAGATGAAGAAGGAGCCATCGTCAGAGCCACTGACGATGTACTGAGCGTTGCTGGCAGAGGGGCAAAGGGCAGGGAGGTCAGGTGGGGTACTGCCCTACAGCCTCAAGTAGAGGCTGTGTGGCTTAGGGCAAGGGGGAGCAGGGAAGTCTGGAGCTGCTCATTCCCCCCGAACTCTGGGGTCTTCACATGGCTCAGAACTCCCCCACACATCGTAACCCTCTCCATTCTGCAGAGCCCTAGTCGCTGTGCAGCTATTAAGCTCAGGATCAGGGACTGCTTGGGTACCTCGAAGATACTCTCCCTCAAGGCACATTATAAGCTCCCTGGGTGCTGGATCAGATTTTGCATCTCCTACGTCTCTGGGAACACTCTTGTCTAAGCCTTCCCTCAGCAGTCCTAGCCTTCCTGGGTCCAGAACCCCCACCCTACAGTACATCTGCTCCTCACACACCATTGACACTTAGAGGGGATCTTGATGGAGAGACTCTCGACAGTCAAGTGTTTCACCTGCCCAAAGAAAGTACACCATCTACAGAGGAGGGTTGGGGGTGATTGGGTCTGAGACATGGGCTATGTCCCTCAGTACCAGGGGCACAGTTCTGAGCACACAAGTGTGCCAAGACTGCCAGCCTCTGAGGGCTCTTGCCTCATACCCCAGTAGAGGGAAGCTCCAAGCATCCACATCAAGAAACCAAGCTCTGGCACATGGAGATGGAGAGAGAGGAGGTAGGGGATAAAGGCAGAGTCCAGGCCCTGCTGGATGCTTTGTGGATTACCTTATTATGGCCCCATGAGTGGGGATGGCTGGTTTCATTTTACAGATGAAGAAACTGAGACCCACAGAGGTGAAGCCATTTGGTGAAGGATATAGGTAGAGCTGGGATTTGAGACTTTTCTAAAAGCATTATGCCCCCGTGCCCCCCCAACCTCCTGCTGCCAACCGGGCTGTGCCCTCCTCCTCTTCAGGGCCTCGGACCTGCCAAAGAAATTGGCCTCCTTGATATCCGTGGTGGTGTTGCAGTGGCCACAGTAGCGGAACTGATAGTCGTAGCTTCGCTCCCGCAGCACCATCTCATCCTCGGAGATGGAGTCCTTGCGGCTCGTGCTGCGGAGGCGGACAGGACCGCCACCGCCACCACCGGCTCCCTTCTTCTCCTCTAGGGGCAGAGAGCAAGGAAAGGTGAGACCTGTCCCTCTCTCCCCTCCCCTACCTTGTCTCCTCGCCTGGCCCTGTTTTCAGCCCAAGTGCTGACAATGTAGGGCTGCCTGCCTCTAGCCCTACCCTGGAAAGCTGGCAATGACTGTGAGGAAGAAGCACCTTTGGACCCAGCCCTTGAGGATGTTCAAAAGGGGACCTCGGACGCTAGGAGGGCCTTGGCTCAGGTCCCTGAATCATGTCTGGAAGCCCCAAGGATGCACAGGCCCACAGTCTGTTTCTGTGGAGATAAGAGGCAGGGAGGGAAGGTGAAGCCCTACTGAGAGCCTTGAAGGGATGATTTTTCTAAATAGACCCACAGGTCTGAAGGCAGTAAGGTCCAAGCCCTTCCTCCCTGGAAGACGACTTATAGATCCCAAATGAGGCACTGACCGGTTCAGTGCCTTGGGTAAAATCACAACAGTTTTCTCAGTGCCTTAAAAGGGCCTTGATTCTGCCTGCCTCAGGGCTTTTGCATAGCTGGTCCCTAGGCCAGGAAGTCTTCACCTCCCACAGCTACACTTTGTATCTAGTTACCTCTTCTTCCTCACCCTTGAGATCTCCGATTACATGTCTCCTCCTCTAGAACCCCAGCCTGACATCAAGCCCTGCCCCATGCAGCCATACTGTATCAGCCCTCCTTGGCTCTCATCACACTCCGTTTCTCCTTCATTGCCTGGTTCCTTCACTAGGGCTGTAAGCTCCATGAATACAGAAATCCCATCTGCCTTGTCCACAGCTGTACACCCAGGACCCAGCACAGTGCCTGGCACATGGTAGATGCTTGGTAACTATTCAAACAAATCAATCAATCGCATGGTTAGTAAACTGCATAGGAGAGAGGTGAGGATCCACATCTGCCTCCAGTGAGTTCACGTTTTCATCACAAAACCCAACTCACTCTCCAATGCTACTGAGGTGAGCTGGACAGGGCTTCGAATGCTCTCTGTGAGGGTAAGGCAGTGGGTTCAGGGAGGCTGTGCTTTACCCAAGGTCACATGGTGACCACATGGCAGAGCTGAGGCTGGAACCAAAGGTTCCACACCCCATGAGTGAGGCATTTCTACTGCCAGCATCCAAACTGGAGTGAGTGCAACCCCCAGCTGCTGCCCCTTACTCACGGCTAAGGCCCTGTGAGCAGCTGAGAAGGCCCAGCTGGAGCTATGCGGATGGCCTGACTGGGCTCAGCTGACTCCTGTCCTGAGTCCCAGGCATTACGCCAGGTGCTTTAAACATGGTATTCCGAATCCTCAACAGAAACCCTAAATGGGAGGTGTTATCACTCTGCCTTTACAGATGAGGAAACTGAGTCCCAAAGTCACATGATTTCTGAATCAGCATCTGAACCCAGGCCTCTCTAATCTCAGAACCATGTCCTCTCCAGCATGTCCCATAGGACCTCAAATAGAAAGAGACAGCGCCCCCCTCCTCAGTACCCACTCACCACCGTCATTTTTGGAGAAGAGGGCCGCCGTGATGTCGCGGCCCAGTGCGTCACAAGCGCTGCTGTGGGCCTGCTCCGGAAACTTCCCTTTGAAGTCATCCAGGCACTCCAGGGCCTCAGCCACGTACTTGAGCTCAAAGAGGCAGCGGGCCAGGCGGAAGTGTGCCTTTAGGTGGCATGGGTTTAGGGAGATGGCCTTGAGGCAGTCTCTCAGGGCATCGTAGTGGTCGCCGTCCCTGGGAAGGCAGGGGAGCGTGGCCTGGAGGTGGGGCCACTTGGCAAGCAAGGAGTCCACCCGGCCTCCTCTGCTTCCTGTGGCCACCTCAGCCCACCTCTGACAGATCTCAGGGCGAGGGTACTTGGAAATGAAAAGAACCCTGGCTCAGCCCAGGCCTTGCTCCCCAGGAGATAGAGTATGTTAAGATGAGTCAGGAACCCTGAAGTCTTGGGGGGGTTGGGGGATGGGGGTGTGTGTTTGAGAAAAACAGTGTCAGGCTGCCCTCTGCTGGGCACAGAGTGCAACTGCGCACTGGCTCACCCCAGGCACCCGCAGCTCTGCAGCAGAAGGCCTGGCATCTTGCCCACCTCAGGCTCCCCAAGCCCTCCTTCTCTCTTCCTCCAACTACCTCCTCAAATCCCCCCGGCTGGTCTTCAAAGCCATGGCCAAGGTGGGGGGCCCTCAAGGACAGTTCTGCGGTCTGGGGAAGCCAGAAGTGCCAGGCTGGGGACTCAGGGTCTGACCAGCAGGCAGCAAGCCCTCAGCCAGACCCCCCTCTGTCCTGGCTGACTGATCCACAGCAGCTGTGGCCTCTACCTCCCGGGGCTGAAGGATGGGGCCTGACAGACTGGCAGAGTCAGTTCTCTGGAAGCTGATGGCGAAGGGGGATGTGCACGCCAGGAACACCAAATTATCCCCACTCACTTCTTCAACCTCCCAAAGCATGGATGAAGGGAAGTGGGGATGGTTTTTAGGGGAGAGCGAGAGGGGAGGGGTCAAAGGAGAAGTCCCCTGCTCTCCCACCCTGTGCCAGAATATAGGCTACACTCCTCCAGCACCTCTCATCTGTTCCCACCTGTCGTTTGGAGAGCCAGACAGGTCACAGGAGCCACTTCTCCTTTGGTAGCCTTTTTCTTTTTTTTCCCTTTCCCTGATGGGCTGAGGCGGGCCTAGAACCCAACTGTGCCAAGCAGCACTCCCCAGAGTTGATGCTTCTTCCACCAAGGCCCAGCTCACAACCCTCCTGCATAGGGCCAAAGCAGGCCTGACAGGGGAAAGGTCCTCCTGACTCTCCTCTCCCGACAGCACTCAGAGGGAGCATCCAGCCCTTGCAGCAGCCATGCTCAGATCAGGAACAAGCAGCTCACCAGCGTGGGAGCAGGCAGGGGACAGAGTGCTTTGAAGGTATGGCCTGCGTGAGAACGACTGGCTGTGATGAAGGAGCAGGCACTGTTCAGAAACCCAATTACCACCTGCAGAGTGCCCCTCAGAGCTCCTGGAGAGAGCCAGACAGAGACCAACCAGGAGCCAAGGGGTGACAGCTCCCACCGCATCCAGGAGCAGATGGCAGCCCTGGAGAGACTGGCCTGGGACAGAATGTGACATTCTACGGGTCACTGGCAGGCATGTGGGGATGGGGAGAGCAGGCTGGCCCCAGGGCTCACCCATCCAGACTCACTGCCAGATCAATCTCCCTGAAAGGGCAGCCCTCAGCACATCCCTCTCCGGCTCGAAACTCTTCAGTAGCTGCCCATCATCCCACTGAATCCAGGCCAAAACGCCACCACTCTGCATTCCAAGTCCTTCCCAGGCCAGCCCCAGGCTACCTCACAGACTCATCTCCTGCCAGTCCCTTCCAGAACCCTCTGCTCCAGCCAAATGGATTTGTTGTTCTGCAAACAAGCTCTTCAGTCAGTCCCCCACCCCCATGCCTTTGTTCACACCATTCATCTCCCTGGGAATGT
The DNA here is from genome assembly GCF_054177405.1 of Leptonychotes weddellii. NCBI lineage: Eukaryota > Metazoa > Chordata > Mammalia > Carnivora > Phocidae > Leptonychotes > Leptonychotes weddellii. The sequence continues at coordinate 19,008,691 of NC_138372.1, read as the reverse complement.
CCTTTCCCCATAATCCCCTCCTCCTTTTCATTTCCTTGCCTAAGTCTGCCCACACTTAAAGCCCATCAGACACCTCATCTTCCTGACACTTCCCTGACCCCAGCTAAAGTGACCTAACTTTTCTTAGTGCCCACAGTCCTTTTACCTGACCACTCAAAGACTCACTGCTTCCTGCCTCATCATGATGAACCCTGATCATGTCTTTGTCCTCTGTCCAGAGGCTGGGCACTCTGGAGCACAGGAACTCAAAAGTGAAGAACTTTGTGTCCCTGCTATCTAGTGCATAGTAGGAGTTCAGAGAACATGTCAAGGGCACCCATCAGCCTCTCTTAGCAAGAATGCAAGAGTGAAACAGCTCTCAGTCTAAAGCATGGATGAGGACCCTGCATTCTACCCCACTCCTGGGACAGAGAGGCAAAACACCTCAGGATGGCCCCCCAAACCATCACCTCCTGGGTTAGGTTGCCATCTGAGTCTTTGGCAAACTCTTGATGCCTGAGCTAAGGCCTATGGGGGCACCTTCCCAAAGTCCCATCTACCATCCTGCTAACTTGGGTGGGTTTCTTACGCTTCCCTCTCTGGCCTGCCTTGTTGCAGCCAGACGATGGCACACCAGCTGGCCTGTCTGTCTGGGCAGAGCCGACGGATGCCAGACGGAGCAGAAATGGCTGTGGGCCCAGCTCTATCCATCTCCAGTCCTGGCCCCGGCTGGGGGATGGGGTCTGCCTGCCTGCTTGCCTGCTGGTGCCGCAGGCAGAAGGGCTGGGAGCCCTGATGGTCTCCAAAGATAGCAGATTCTTCAGGAACCTGCTTTACCCCTTTACCACCAGCCACTATGACCCAACATGACCCACAGCCAGCTTCAGATCTCTGGTATATTGTCTGTGCTTAGTCCAATGATCTAAGAGCATAGGAAAGCAAGCCCCAAGGTCAAGGAGCTGCAGAATCATTTCAGACAGATACCAACTGAATTCACCAAATGCCTCTTTTCTATCTAGCAAGAATTCCACTGCTCCTTCAATAGTCCCAATTCAAGGCACAATTATCCAACAGTTGGGATTAATCATTCTCTCAAGTCCTACTTGTCCAGTGGCCATCTCACTTTATAACAAAACACCATGTTGAAGCTCCTTGTGAACATGTTCTACTTCACTGTGACCTTTCTTGGTGCTTGAGACTTCCTGACTTCTAGTCTGGAGGTGGGGAGGAGAAGCCTGGGCCTAAGGAGCCCTAAGAGGCAGTGGGATGCCACTGCCACCTTCCCTGGAGGCCTCGGCAACTTGGCTCCATCAGGTCCCCTGCCTTCATCCCTCATCCTAGCCCAGGTCCACTCACCACTTGCGCTTCATGTAGGCAGCAGCTCGGTTCCCGTAGAGCATGGCATTGTGAGGGGCCCTCTGCACGGCCTTGCTGTAAAGCTGAATGGCCTGGGTCCACTGCTGGCAGGCAAAGGCCTCATTAGCTTGCTGTTTCACACGCTCCAAGTATGGGGGCAGCTCTACCTGGGGGCTATGGGGAAGGACAGTCAAGTCAGGTCAGCCAAAGAAGGTCAGAGCAGCCTCTCAGGAAGTCTGCAGCCTTGCCTGAGGGCCACCCGTATTTTTTTTTTTTTTGAAGATTTTATTTATTTATTAGAGAGTGAGCGAGAGAGAAACAGCACGAGAAGGGAGAAGGTCAGAGGGAGAAGCAGGCTCCCCGCTGAGCCGGGAGCCCGATGCCCGATGCGGGACTCAATCCCAGGACTCCGGGACCATGACCTGAGCCGAAGGCAGTCGCTTAACCAACTGAGCCACCCAGGCGCCCGCCACCCGTATTTTCTTGGTCCCTGGGATCTGCACTGTCATTTAGAAGAGGGGAGCACTTCTATCCTTGGCCTGGGTTACTTAATAGGTTAACAGGCACATGTCCAGACACTCTGAACCAGTGAAAAAAACAGAGGAACAGAAATGAAGCTGTCATGGATAGGCTAAAGGCAATTCTCTCGCTCTCTTTTTTTAAGTAAACTCTATGCCCCCAACATGGGGGTCAAATTCATGACCCTAAGATCAAGAGCTGCATGCTCCACTGACTGAGCCAGCCAGGCACCCCAAAGGAATTCGATTTGATTCGATTCAATTTATTAGACAGGGAGTGAGCACGCGCACGCGAGTGGGGAGTGAGCAGAGGGAGGAGAGGATCTCAAGCCAACTTGTGCTGAGTGTGGAGTCTGACACGGGGCTCAATTTCATGAGCCTGAGATCAAGACCTGAGCCGAAATTGAGAGTTGGATGCCTAACTGGCTGAGCCACCCAGGTGCTCCCCAAAGGCAATTCTTAATCAAACTCCTGGGCATGATAGTAGCTAACCACCAGCCTCCAGACTGAGCTGAATTGTGTGACCACCCAAGTTCCTCCCACGGATCTCTCTAAAGAGACTTCTGTTTCTCTCAAAGTTTAGAGGATTTGAACCCCTCTATATCCAAAGCCCAGCATTGGGCCTGGCAGTGAACAGAGGCCAAAAGATGATATGGGACAAAGAAAAATGTAATGGGGGAAGCCCATCTATGTGGAATACCTTTAAAGAGAGAGCTCAGTACTAAGAGGCAGCTGGCCCCCGGGTTCTGCCCCAGCTACTGATACCAAGGGACTGGAGCTTCAGTCTGAGCATGATTGGAATCCTACCAGGTAGGAGCAGTATTGGAACCACTACTCATTACTCCATTACCTCCCTTGCCCCAGTCCCCAGACTCTGAGGTATGTACCTGGGTGGAAGGTTTACAACACATGCTCTTCCCTCCAATTATACTGTAAGGTACCGTAAGGTGTAATTGGGACTGGGAGAGCTGGACAAGTCAGGCTGGCCTCACCTGACATGTCCCCTACTCTCCGGCAGCCGGAAGCCATTGCTATGAAGGTGCAGGCCATTGGACACGCCGTTGGATACACCATTGGTGGACATCTTGCCGTTCTGAACTTCTGGCAGGGGTGGGGAGGAAGAACAACAACAACTCAGGAGGAGCTCCTCATTTGCTCCTCAGCAGCCCTCCAGCTTCCATCACAGGATCTGATGGTTCCACTGTGGGCCATGCTCCCAGGGTTAGATCCATTCCCAGAAAGCAAGTTCTGACAGGCAGGCAAGTGCATAAGGAAAAGCCTTTGCGCCCTCTGCTGGTTGGAGAGGGACACAGCTTCAACTTGGCACTACCCTTAGCTGGGTGTGGGGAAGGGAGGTTAGGGGTGCCTAAATCAACTGTAGGCCCCAGGAAGGAGACAGTGAGGAGACTGATCCAGGACGAGAAAGGAAGGGCAAGTACTTCAGGTCCTCAAGAGACAAGCCACGGAAAAAAACTGCTTTTTCAGAGGGAAGTGAAAAGGGCCATGATGCAAACCCCTTTGACAGATCTCTCTGACCTACTGTTATCTCCCTTCTTACTGTATAGAGTGTTCAGGGAATCTAGTCCTTTCAGAGGATCACAGCCACAGCACAAGGGAATGGGCAGCTTTCTCAGCCACTTTGCTGAGATACCTAGCTCCCTAGCAGAGATACCCTACCCCAAGAGAGAACTTACCCCCTGAGGAATGGCATTTTCTAGGCAAGAGGAAGGTGTACGGCCGCTGCTTGTAAGTCAGGTCAAACAAATAGACCTAGAGTGGAAGGGGTCAAGAAAAGAGACGGAGGCTGTGAGCTAAGAATGTGGTTGGCCGTGAGCAAGGCCTTGGTGGCTTGATGGCTCTCAGGAACACAGTGAGTGTTGAGCAGGGAGCCATCCGGCAAGGCCAGGAGGGGTTCCTGTGGAGCAAACCTCAGGCAGGAACATCTTCCCAGTTCCCGGCCCTGAGGGAGGACTGCTTAAAACACTGTCATTAATTAGAAACACATGTTTAAGTTGGAAAGGTCCTCAGAGGTCACAAAGCCAAATGTCTCATTTTACAGATGGGAAAACTGAAACCTCAGAGAAGGGAAGCAATTCGTCCAAAGTAACAATGCTACCTACTTCTCTCAGTGAACATTATCTATTATTATTTAATGTTTATTCAAGTCTTACTTTGCTTTAGGAACTCTAAATGTTTTTTATGACTTACCTCATTTCATCCTAGAAACCACATCATGAAGAGGTACTATTATTTTTCTTTAGTTTATTGTTTTTAGTAATCTCTACACCCAACATGGGACTCTGAACTCACGACCCCAGGGATCAAGAGTTGCATGCTCTTCCGACGGAGTCAGCCAGGTGTCCCAAGAAGTACTATTATTATCACCCCCTTTATAGATGAAGAAATATGGCTCAGACTTTATTTACCCAGGGCCATAAAAGCAGCATGTGGTACAGCCAGGACCCAAAACCAAGTCTGTCTGGCTCTAAACCACTCTGCTAGACTGCCTTTCTATTCATCCTTACGCTATCTTTAGGCCAGGTGATGGCTCAGCAATCTGAAGCCAGAACCGTATTCGCCTGCTCTCCATCCCAGTTCTTTGGTACATAATCCGCCTTGCCTTGTAATGTCATCAACTGGTTCACTTGCCATGTCTCCCCTGTCAACCTGGGCTGGATCGTATTTCACATTTGTCTCCTTCATCTTTATAATAATGCTAATCCCAGACTAAGTGCTCAGTGAGGGTTTGTAAAATAAATGGATTTAAGCAAGGCTTACTAAATATCCTGACCGAGAACACGAAACGGAAGGGTTAGTAACTGCCCATTATCAAGGAACACTCCTACAGCTGGTCTTAACCCAAAGCCTGGCTCTGAGCCCCAGGGTTTCCTCCTAGGAAAATGGAGGATGAGGAAACTGAGGCTCAGAATAATGAAGACACTCACAGTTCAAACTCACAGTACACAGAAGGCCAGAATTTGAAGACAGGTCCGTCAGTTCTAAAGCTTAAGTAAAAGCCAAGGCCAGGGCACCTCTCTGGGAATTCCAATGATGCCATGTTGCTCCTACACTTCACCAGTCATTTGCAATAAGGCTATTGCTTCTTGTCTGCCTCATGGCAGTGGAAGTGAGGTATAAGCCCTGGCTGCTGAATGTGGGGTGGTGGTGGGGCAGAGCCACCTTGGGCAACCATACCTACCTGCTCCCCTCCCATGTTGACCAGCAGCTCTGTGCCATTGGGGCTGAAGGTCACATAGGTGGCAACCAACACTCTCAGACGATTGTTGTAATCAGGCAGCTTCACTGGCAGGTGACCTGCGGGGAGCAGCTCAGTTACCCTAATGTGAGGCTCCCCATCTTCCCCCCCCGCCAGAGAGGAAGGGAGTTGTGTGAAGCCAACCATATCAATAATGGTAGCAATTATCTTCATCATAAAAGCAGCTGCAAGTGTTGAGCACTTACTATATGCACTAGGCTAATTGCTTTATATACTTTATCTCATTAATCATTACAATGCCATTTTATGGAAAAGAAATTAAGGCTCATCAAGGCTAAGTAATTTGCCAAAGGTCATAGGATGGCTGGTTAATAGCAGTCAGGATGAAAGCTCACATCTGCCTTGCTCTAAAACCCTTGCTCTTGACCACCATGCCATGCTATCTCCCTGTACCGCCCCGAAGAGAGTCAACACCCAGCCAAGAATGTGGGTCCAGAGCTGGACTGAGCCCTACCTGCTACGTAATACTGGGCTGCACCATCCGGAAGAGGCTTCTGCCGGTCACAGAAGGTGTGGACACCTGCCGAAGGGCTCTGCTTCATGCTCTTCCTGGTGGGAAGGCAAACCGTATAGGTTATAACCCCTAGCACTACCCCTGGCTAGACCAGACCACAATCCCTAGAGGAAAACCTAAATTTTTATCTTTGAAAGGGGGTGCCTTTCTTCCTTACCTGAGCAACCCCATAGTTTCACCAAATAGATAGCCATGGCCACATACATTACAGTGCTTTACAAGTAGGTCCTATCCATCACCTTGGTCCTCATGACCACCCTATTATCCCCATTTTACAGATGATGAAGTTAAGGTTCAAGGTCCACTCCAGGTCATGTAGTGTGAGGAACAGCAGTGGTTGCCCAAACCCACAAATGAAAGTAAAGCAGGCCAGACATCCCTGTGCTTGTCCCAGGAGTCGACTGAAAACCCAGGCTGGCAGAGCTGCTCAGATCTGGGACTTATATGGAGCTTCTCATTATATTCTACATTTGTTTAAAAAAAAAAAAGAATAAAATAAAATGTACATTTTAAGTGTACAAAAAAGAAATTACATGTACAAGATTATAACTCTGTACAAATACTTGCAGGAAGAGAACAAGCAGCAAATACTATACACAGTGATTTGTTTCAGGTGGTGGCTTATGGGTCGTTTCTTCATTTTACTTTCCATTATTTTCCAAAACAAACATGGATTAAATTAAAAAAAAAAAATCACAAAAATTTAAAAACCCACCTCAAAAAGAAGAGGGCATGGCAATGAGGGAAAGGGGCAGCAGGTTCCCAGAGGCCTGCCCACGGGCGGCCGAACTAGTCATACCTGTGGTTATGGATCATGCGAATGTCATAGAGCCTCACAAAGGGCCCACTGGCCCCTACAGCCAGGCAGTTGTTGTCCTGGGGGTTGACGGTGAGGCACTTGGCCTCCACCAGCTGGCCACAGTACTCTGTCAGGTCAATCAGCACCTCCGAGTGTTTGCTGTTCTCCCGAAGGTCATACTGGCTGTGAGAGAGGACAGCGTTAGGGGATAGGTGTTGGGTCCTCCCTGTGAGGCGGGGGAGAAGCTAAGGCCTTGTTATACAAAGGAACTGGGAGCAGCTTTGACCTGTTCCTAAATAATAAGAATGTCAAAAACCACCACTCCTGGGGCGCCTGGGTGGCTCAGTCATTAAACATCTGCCTTCGGCTCAGGGCATGATCCCAGGGTCCTGGGATCGAGCCCTCCATCGGGCTCCCTGCTCTGCAGGAAGCCTGCTTCTCCCACTCCCCCTGCTTGTGTTCCCTCTCTTGCTCTCTCTCTCTGTCAAATAAATAAATAAAGTCTTTTAAAAAAAACCCAAAAAACCACCACTTCTATTTCTTTCTTTCTTTTTTTTTTTTTTTTAAAGATTTTGTTTTTAAGTAATTTCTACACCCAGTGTGGGGCTTGAACTCATGACCCTGAGATTAAGAGTTGCACGCTCCTCTGACTTAGCCAGCCAGGCGCCCTGAAAAACCATTCCCATTTCAAGAGTGTTCACTGTGGGCCAGGCACCTGAAATAGGCTTCTCACACAATCTTATTCTTTATATAACTACTTAAGGTAAATACTACTGTAAAGATGTCAGTGACATTGCTATTAACTACTACTACTACTGATCACTAACAGCGAGAAACTGCTTTGTGTCCAGTACTGTCCCTAAGGGTTGTACGTGGATTATCTAAATCCTCGTGCTGTTCGCAGGTACCATTAGAACGCTGAGGCTTAAGCAGCGATGAAGCCTGTCTGGGATGACACTGCCACTAATTCTGAAGCTGGGATAGCGCAGAGCTGGGGAGACCGCCTTTAACCACCTGGCTCTGCTCCTTAACTCCACTTTTAATCTAATTTCTTACAGGAAACAGAAGAAGTAATGGAGGTGACAGAAAAGAGAATCTAGAGGTTGCCTAAGAGCTAGCTAGAAACACTCAGCGTCTCAAGACCAGCCTGAGTCCCACTCAGGAGGTAAAGGTCATGCCAGACATCCCCGGCAGTAGCACACCCCTCCCTGCAGTTTGGGGGACTGCTGTGCTGCCGATACACAGGCACAGGGAATGGGGAGGATGTCCCCTGTGTGCTCACCCACCTTCTGCCTAGACATTGGCAATAATCTCCACCCTGTCCGCCTTACCTTTCTATGCTGACCTCACCAGATTGCTCTTCCTAAAATACTGTTTTTGTTACATCACCCTCCTGCTCAAAAAACTGCAGAGATTCCTCAATACTTCTAGCATGAGTTTACTGTTGGTTTACTTTTACCGAACTCCTCAGTCTGGTTTCTAAGACCTGATTTCACACCAACCTTGTTCCTCAGTTTGCTAACGATGCCAATTACAGCTATCCCCTATGTGGTTATTTACCCTGCCTTCACAAACTACTCAAGTTGGGGAGTCCACTCTGCTTTTCCTTGCCCATCCAAATCCTGTCTATTCTGGAAGGCCCAGCGTATGTATGTTCACCTTCTTCTGCGAGGACACCTTCGCTGATCGTACCTTTGCCTAAGCACTTAGGCTCCAACCCTAGATGCTTAGCCTCTACCTGCTGCCCTGGCACAGCCTGGTTAGTCAGGGTCAACAAGAGTAACAAGGAATTGTACCTGCCACCGACCAAAGTGCTTTCTGTCTTCCAAGTACTATCCTAAGGTTTTACAGGCACTATCTTGATTTTTTTTTTTTTAAAGATTTTATTTATTTATTTGACAGAGAGAGACACAGTGAGAAAGGGAACACAAGCAGGGGGAGTGGGAGAAGGAGAAGCAGGCTTCCCACTCAGCAGGGAGCCCGATGTGGGGCTCGATCCCAGGACCCTGGGATCATGACCTGAGCCGAAGGCAGACGCTTAACGACTGAGCCACCCAGGCGCCCCGGCACTATCTTGATTTTAATGCTCAGGCCAACAAGAGAGATATTATAATAATTCCCATTATAGATGAAGAAACTGAGATTCAGGGGTAAAGTGACTTGCCCCAAACACTGACTGACAGAAGCAGGACTTGATCCCAGGTCTGTCTGACATCAGTGCCCTGTTTCTAACTGTTGTTTTATAGTTCATGTATGATTTAGATATCTCTCCTCCTTTGTAACAGGGAAGAGGGCATAAAGTCCTGTAGGCATTAAAGCAGGTTGGAGAGATAAGGAAAAAGTTCTAAGGTCACCTTTGCAGAAAGGATTTAAAGGGCAATGAGACCATTTTAGGATGAAGGGAAGTAGAGGCAAAGGTTGACAAACCAGGCCACTGGAAAGGGGGAAAGTCCACTTTACCATTTCTGGCTGGCTATCCCCTTCTCACACATATGCCCACTGTTCAACTATTTGAGAGAAATGTATCAAGCACCTCTACATGCTAGGCACAGTGCTGGGCTCTAGGAACAGAACCAGGGACAAGAGAGAGATGGAGCTGCTCTGACAGTTCACTGTTCAGTGAGTGATACAGACAAAAAGATAAACCAACAAGTAAATAAAATAAAAGAATTACAAATGGTGACTGGAGTTATAGAGGATACAATTAGCGTGCTGAGACAGAAAAATGGGGGAGGGGTCTACTTCAGACAGGATAGTCAGAGAAAATGCTTCTGAGGTGATTCTTAAAATGATCTCAGGGTGAGAAAGAGCCAAACATGGAAAGAACTGGGGACAGAGAAAACCAGGTGGAGGGAACATTAAGTGTGAAAGCCCAGAGGAGGTTGCCTCTGTGTTGGTGACAGCAGGCTGGCAGGCCTGGATGTAGTGGAGGAGAGGGTAAAGAGTGGGGAAGAGGAGAGCAGGACAAGCAAATGTTCCCAGTTGTATGTTCACAGACAAGTGCCCTGGGCAGACAAATAAGGCAACTCTGCTGAAGGGAAGGAACCAGGCCTGTGGAAGGAAGCAGTAGGGGCAGATGGGATGGGGGGAGCCAACATGCAGTGGGAGCAGGGGAGATGCAGGCCCCACTCCATGCCTCAGGCCCTTACCGGATAAGCCCATCCTCAGCAGCACTCCAGAATGTGTTGGGCCACATGGGCGCTGTGGCGATGCGTTTTACCCGGTTTGTGTGGTCTCCAAACATGTGGATTGTTTCCTTTACTGTCAGGTCGTGGACATGCACTTTGGAGTCAGCTGCCCCCGTGATCAAGATGCGGTCCCCAGCATGAGGCAGGAACTGCTCCAGAGAGATTGAAGAAGATTGGCAGGCAGTGGGGATAGGATTGGCCAGGAAAGAAGACTAGCCTGGATGTTAGCACCCTCTTTCCTTCATTTCAGGTAAGAAAATGAGCCCAAGACAGTCCACTAAGGCAACTGGCTCTCAAGCATCAGCCCAGCCCATAGGCCTATAGGTCAAAATTGGGACATACACCTTTACTTTGCTGGAATAGTCCTGATTTAGGCCAGACTGGACTAAGGAACCCTTTTCCTCTGATTCTTGCCCAGGTAAGAGCTGAGTGGATGATAATCACCGCTGTTACCATTTACTAAGCATTTACCATGTGCTAGACACCTGGGCACATACCTTATCTTATTGATATTTAAAATAACCCACTTAAAATTGAGGTTTAGCACTAACATTGAGTTAACTCAAGTATGTCTGATTCCCATGTGCATATTGCCTCATGAGGACTATTTGATAACCTGAGGATTACGTAATAAATTAGCCTTAAAGTGAAAAGGATTCCAGTGTTTTAAGAAGGAAGTAGTATTTTAAGTTGGTTCAAATATTTCTGGAGAACAATCTGGCAATAGGTAACCAAATAAAAGATGTTTCTATCTTTTAACCCTAAACTTCCACTCCTGAGAAATAATTCTATTAGAAAAAAGGGACCTGTGCAGAAATGCTCAGTGCAGCACTCCTCATAATGACAAATACTGGAAATGGCTCAAATGTTGGACCCTTGGGAAGGATTGAGCATCAGGAGGAAACATCTCCATGTAGCTGAGAACCAGACCATTCAGATGAAGTTGAGAATAGAATATTCCAAATGACATGTGGTAAGAACAGCCATAAATATAGCTTTGAACAGTAATTTTTAAAAAGTGTGCAGTTCTATCACCTCGTTTTGAGGAAGAAATATTTGGGTATGGGGTTAGTTGACTCTTTCTCTTCATTCTTGAATTCAAAAATTTTAATTATCTTCTTTCTTAATTGAAAAGCTTCTCTCAACCCATAACAAGGCTGAACGGGTGCTGGGGTTGAGGCATTACTCTGCATTTAAAGAGCTCAAGTCCTACTACATGAAAAGAGCAACAATTCACTCTTTCCACACACCACTATCTAATGGCTCACCAGGACAAGGGCTAGATGAAACAGATGGAATTTAATTATTTTTAGGGGCAACTAGTAGTCTTTAATCCTGTCTGGAGACAGCACGTACTTCATGCACAACAGAAATGAGTAGGTGAGCTCTTGAGGACTAGTGCCTCACTCATCATACACTGTAGTTGCCACCAGGGGGAGCTTGTGGGTTAAGTAAAAATACGTGTAGTGTAGCGTTACTACCTGAAAAGAGAATCCTTTTCTACACTTTCACAGGAGGCTGAGGGTCTGTGAATGAAAGTGCGTTGCCCCAAATTTTACTATTAGTGAGTATCAAGACCATTGTCAAATTCCGGTTTCTGAACTCAACATTTTGTGCTCTATGATGCTCAACTGATGGCACAGGGCCCTTTCCTAGATGCCATCCCATGGATTCAAATTGAACCTGACACTTTTCAGGGGACAGAAAACAGTCTGTTTGCCATGCAGGAGGTGAATCAGCATTGTTCTGTCTCTAAAATTGCAGAAAATCATCTAGGACTGGTCCCTGGAACAGGAGGTGAAAACCAGAGCTCAGGAAGGAGGCAGGGTTTAGGGAAATAAGTAGGTTCTCAGCTCTCAAATCTACCTTCTTCTTCATGTGTCTTGTGATTCTTCTTGATATTAATTAGGAAAATATTTCTTAGCTTAGTGAGGCTTTCCAAAGGACAGCCTCTCTCACATACATCCATTATAGAATTTCAGGGCTGGAAAGGTCCTTAAAAGTCATTTCCTCCAACCGTAAACCTGACAGATAAAGTTCCCGGTGTGGAGAGTACCTCAGTTCTTGGACATTTACTACATTCTCAAAGGGCCCATTCTATCTTTTCCAAAGTGCTCTAAGCATTTGACCCTTTGCTCCTTCATCAGGCCCACATTTGCTTCTGTGGACTTCAAGAGCCACTAACCGCACATCTGTTCTCTGGGACCAAAAGGCAGAAGTTTCGTGTCATTTCCACTTACAGGGCTTCAGAGGTCTGAAGACACTTGTAAGTCTGTTCCCACTTCTCCTCGGCTCACTTCCACCAACAAATCAGTAGCTTGAACGAAGAACAGCTAAACGCACTTGTGCCAGGTGCTTTTTTACAATCATCTCATTGACTATAGTATTAAGCCTATGATTTGCTGCTTCCCTTTTAAAATTAAAGGGTTATTGACTCATTTACTCATGAATCCGGGGGGTTTTCCTAAGCTACTTCATATTTACAGATGAATAAAGGGGCTCAAAGAGGTCAGGTGACTTGCCTAGGTCACAGAGCTTCTAAGAGGCAGATAAGGGGGTCAAACATAGGTCTTCCTGCTATTTAAGTTCATGCTTGGAACCATACCACCCACCATCACCACTCAAATAAATATAAATTCACCTAGAGCTGGCCTTGCGGCCCTAAGTGAGGAAGCAGAACATGGAAAAGAGATGGGGTTTCAGGAATCACAGTCAGATGCTCAGATCACCAAGGTGTCTGTGACCCCAGGGGGTATGTGGGACACAAATGGGCAAACACAACCATGTGCACAGCCCAGTCATGCCTTTTACTTGTTCTGGGCCTTATCCTGCTCACCTTGACAGAGAAGATATTTGCCGTGTGTCCTGTGTGCATGGAGAGCAGCTTCTTGTGGTGCAGAGGGTCCCACACAATTGTGTGCTGGTCATCGGAACCAGAGGCCAGCAAACTGCAAGCAGAATGAAGGGTTCTGACCTCTCCTCGAGTTCCCAGGCCACGCTCCCCTCCCCCACGTCCCTGTTCATAGGGAATGAAGCCACACAGAGTGTGACGAACAGGAGATATCACAGAATTCAACGTTATCTTATAAACCTTAGTTGAATCTCTTCTATTTTATCCTAAGGATTTCTCATTATTCCTTAAATGCATTAGATTATCAAAAAAACAGGGTTTGGGTGGTCACCCAAGTCACTGTTCAACTGTGTGTTGATAATGATGGACTAAACTTAAGTACACAGAAAAGAGCAGCAGTTTCTTTTCCTTAGATCTACTAAGAAGGAGGAAAGTCCCCTCTCCCAGCTCCCCACTCCCATCTCCAGCACCTTCTCAGGTGCTCTAGCTCATACTCACTCTCCTTTCTCGTTCCACTCCAGACAGTTGACACATCCTGAGTGACCCTGGGGGAGCAAATGGAAAGGGACAAGAGAGCCAGTTAGAGGTTCTCCTGTGGGGACTCAACACCAAGAAGTAGAACTAAACAGGTAAACTGGCCTTTCCATCATTAGTGTTTTCCTGGTGCATGTGAGTGACCAGAATTGAATTACACTGCCTAGTATCTTATAATGTATAAAATATTTTCATAATCATGATCTCACTTAATACTCAACACCTTTAAAAGATTTTATTTATTTGAGAGAGAGAGACAGTGAGAGAGCACAAGCAGGGGGAGTGGCAGAGGGAGGGGGAAAAGCAGGCTCCTTCCTGAGCAGGGAGCCCGACGAGGGGCTTGATCCCAGGATCCTGAGATCACAACCTGAGCCAAAGGCAGACGCTTAGCTGACTGAGCCACCCAGGAACCCCCACCTGAGCCTTTTAAAGGGCAGGTTTCATTGATCCTATTTTGCAAAAAAGTAAACTGAAGTTCAGATCAAAGTAAGCAGTAGAAGTGAGATCCAAATAAATTTCTGCTCCTACCACTAAAAGGGACGTGTCCCCTTCCTGGGACATCCCCTCAGCCACAGAAAATTTGCCAAGAGGAATATCTGATTCAAAGACAGCCAATTAACTAGAAGGCTGATCTTTCATCCATTTGGCATATATTTAATTTGTCAAGCACCCACTGCATATCAGGTACTGTTTAGACACTGGGGATATAGCAGTATACAAAACAAAGTCCCTCATCTTCTGGAGCTTACTTCAAGTAGGTGGAGCCTGGTATAGTAAGGTTAACTGGGACAGAGTCTTGAGCTTGGGGGTCTGAATTGAGAAACATGGAGAGAGTGAGGCAGTTACCAACAGACGCTGAAGGTGAAAGCATGCAGAGAGAGAAATCATGGTAAAGCCAGAGCCATGAGGAAACAGAACCCATGAAAAGCAGAAGGTATAAAGTGGCAGAAGTGAGTCCTACATCAGAGAAGGAAGGAACAGGTCACTAGGCATTCCTATATACTGTTTTCTGTTCTCCCACCCTCCTTCATTCCTAATGGTACCTAGATTTTCATTTACTTATCTCCCTGTTCCAAATTAGACCATGTGTTTCAGCAAGTATAAATCCACTGTCCTTGCCAAACTGATAGGTTTAGGAACTTAGGCCTTCCTTAACCAAATTGGACATGGCATTCACTTGGGCACAGGGACTGGCTCAGAAGTAAGCCTGTGACCCCAATCAGATGCCAAGGGCACAGCTGCTAGGAGGCTTCTGGAAAAGGAATTTCCTCATTCTCAGGAGACAGTCTATGAGAGAGATGCCTTTCTTCTTTTGGATGCTGGGTGTATGGATGTGACACCTGGAATTGCCACACAAGGGAAGCCAGCCTGAGAGTGAAGTCAACACATAGAGGGCAGCCCAGCCAAAGGGAAATACAAAAATGGAGCAGGAGTATGGATGGAACTGGAGGGTATTATGCTGAGAGAAATAAGTCAATCAGAGAAAGACATGTATCATATGACCTCACTGATATGAGGAATTCTTAATCTCAGTAAACAAACTGAGGGTTGCTGGAGTGGTGGGGAGTGGGAGGGATGGGGTGGCTGGGTGATAGACACTGGGGAGAGTATGTGCTATGGTAAGCGCTGTGAATTGTGTAAGACTGTTGAATCACAGACCTGTACCTCTGAAACAAATAATACATTATATGTTAAAAAAAAAAAAAAAATGGAGCAAAAGTGACCAGAGTAACCAATACTGATGCCTACTCTACTTCTGGACTTCCAGTTAAGTGAGACAGTCAGTTCATTATTGTTTAAGGTCATTTGACTTGGACTGTTACTTGTGGCCCAAAGCATGCTAACTTGATAGCTCAAACTCAGGTCCCAGTTTATGGGTACTTCCTTCAAGATGCCTTTCCTGTCCTGTAAATTTGGGAAGGAGGCATACCCTTCCTTGTGGGCTCCTCCTGTCACACTGGATTATGGCTCTATGTTGACATGATTGTCTGCTTCACTAGACGTAGCCCTGAGAAAGCAGGCTTTGTGTCTTATATTCATTGTATCCCCAAGGCCAGATACAGAACCTGGCACGTATCTGTTGCCTGAATGAACAAATGAATCCAGTGGGACCAACAGGAAGGATCGAGAGATATGAACAATTATCTGGTTAGGTTATTTTATTTTATTTTATCTTTTTTAAAGATTTTTTTTTTTAAGATTCTATTTATTTATTAGAAACAAAGAGAGAGAGCACAAGTAGGCAGAGCGGCAGGCAGAGGGAGAGGGAGAAGCAGGCTTCCCACTGAGCAGGGAGCCCGATGTGGGGCTCGATCCCAGGACCCTGGGATCATGACCTGAGCCGAAGGCAGATGCTTTAACGACTGAGCCACCCAGGTGCCCCAGGTTATTTTATTTTTTAAGATTTTATTTATTTGAGGGAGGGAGAAAGAGTGCGAGCACGCACACAAGTAGGGGGAAGAGCAGAGGCTGAGGTTGAGAGAGAAGCAGACTCCCTGCTGAGCAGGGAGTCCAATGTGGGGCTCGATCCCAGGACCCTGAGATCATGACCTGAGTCAAAGGCAGAGGCTTAACCGTCTGAGCCACCCAGGCGCGCCCCCAACTATCTGGTTAGAAACGCTTTTCTTCTGCCTTCTCCTTCCCTCTTACCCTTTGGCCTATAAAGATTCTCATCTGGATTGACCACATCTTTTTCTGGGTTCTGCACTTACGTGCATTCACTCTGTTCAGACTTGTCAGATCACTTGCTGACCTGAGCCTCTCTCACATTCCCACGGCACTTGGCTGAAACCCCCACACATGGCTCTGGTCACTCTTTTTGGGTCAGAATAATTTCTGTCCTCAGCGGTTTCATTTTCCCACCAGGATGTAAATTACTGTGCCTGGGATCACATCTATAGCTTGCAATCTCCCAGAGTACCAAAGGCCTTAAGTGATCACCACTTACTGAGGGCTTACAAAGAGCAAGGCACAGTGCTAAGTACTTGTGGTAGGGAGAAAAATGGCCCCCAGCGTCTGTGTCCTGATGCTCTGGAACCTATGAATATGTAATGTTTGGTGGCAAGGGGACTTTGCAGATGTGATTAAAGTTAAGGTCTCTGAAATGGGGATTGTATTCTAGATTATCCAGGGGGTCCCAATACGATCACATGAGTCCTCAAAATCAGAGAACCTTTCCTGGCTGCAGAACTAGAGAGATGTAGGTGGGAAAGGGATTTGTCTTGTTCTTGCTGGCTTTGAAGATGGAGAAGGGGCTTATGGGTCAAGAAATGCAGCAGCCTCTAGGAGTTGGGAACTGCAAAGGAATGGATTCTACCCTACAGCCTCCAGGAGGAACACAGCCCTGTCAAGACCTTGCTTTTAGCCTGGTGAGACCTGGGTCAGACTTCTGATCTACAGAATTGTGAGATAATAAATTTGTGTTGTTTTGAGCCACTAAGTTTGTGGTAACTTCTTATGGCGGCAATAGGACACTAATTCAGGACTCCACATGCATTATCCTATTTAAGAAACAAGTGTCACTACTCATTTCACAGATAAGAAAAGCAATGCTCAGAGAGGTTAGGTAACCTGCTGTGATATTGTAATTTATAATAATTTATAATAAGAAATAGGGGACACCTGGGTGGCTCAGTTGGTTGGATGTCTGCCTTCAGCTCAGGTCGTGATCCCAGGGTCCTGGGATCGAGCCCCAAGTCAGGCTCCCTGCTCAGCGGGAAGCCTGCTTCTCCCTCTCCCTCTGCCCCTCCCCCTGCTTGTGCTCTCTCTCTCTCTCTCTCTCTGACAAATAAATGAATTAAATCTTTAAAAAAAAAAAAAAGAAATACTTACTAGGTCTTCTTCCCCATTTCTGAGCCCCTAAAGCCCTTGGGATTTCCTAGTGATAACAGAGAAAAAGATGTCTTGACGTTTGTAACGAATCTCTTTCAACCACACCTGAGTTTATGTAAATTGATTTTTGGAAAGCACCTAAGGATGGGGGCTGGTTGCCAGAGGAACCAACCATATGATTGGAGGGTTAGAACTTTCAGCCCCAGGGGTGCCTGGGTGGCTCAGTTAGTTGGATGTCTGCCTTCGGCTCAGGTAATGATCCCAGGGTCCTGGGATTGAGCCCCTCATCAGGCTTGCTTCTCCCTCTCCTCCCTGCTCATGCTCTGTCACTATCTGTCTCTCTCAAATGAATAAATAAAATCTTAAAAAAAAAAAAAAAACTTTTTTTTTTTTTAAGATTTTATTCATTTATTTGACAGAGAGAGACACAGCGAGAGAGGGAACACAAGCACGGGGAGTAGGAGAGGGAGAAGCAGGCTTCCTGATGAGCAGAGAGCCCGATGTGGGGCTCAATCCCAGGACCCTGGGATCATGACCAGTGCTGAAGGCAGACGCTTAAACGACTGAGCCACCCAGGCGCCCCCCCAAAAAAGAACTTTCGGTCCTACTCCCCAGAGGTCAGAGAGGAGCTGGAGGTTGAACAGATCACCAATGGCCAATATTTTAATCAGTCATGCCTATGTAATGAAGCCTCCACAGAAACCCAAAAGAATAGGGTTCAGAGAGCCTATGCATCAGTAAACATGTGGAGAGTGGCACATTCCAAGAGGCTGTGGAAGCTTTGCACCCCTTCCTACATACCTTATCCTAGGCATCTCTTCTATCTGGCTGTTCCTGAATTATACCCTTTTAGAATAAATGGGTAATCTGGTAAGTAAAATGTTGCTGAGTAATGTAACCACTCTAGCAAATTAATCATATCCCAGGAGGAGGTTGTTGGAACCTCCAATCTATGGACGGTTGGTCAGAACTACAGGTGATATAACCTGGGCCTGTGACTGGCATCTGCAGGGGGTGGTGCAAGGGGCGGCGGGGCCGTCTTATAAGACTAAGCCCTTAACCTGTGCAATGTGATGCTATCTATCGCCAGATCGATAATGTCAGAATTGAGTTAAATTGTAGGGCACCCGTTTGGTGTTGGAGAATTGCTTGATCGTGTGTGAAAAGAAACAAAACCCCCCACACACTGGACCTGCCTAATGTGGCACCACTAACAGTGAGGACAGGAAGCAGGATTTTAACTTGAGAGCCTGAGCTCTTAAGTACTGTCTGAGAAATGGATGAATGCCTCTAGAATTATTGTTATTTGTCCTCAAATCAGTAACCCATCTAAAGGACAGAAGACAGGCCAGAGTAGACAAATATGATACTTATGATTAATTTTCACATGGTAAAACCTAGCTTAGAGGTGGGTAAGTTGAAGGGAGTATAGAGATAAAGCTCAAATCAGATTCTACAAAAATACAAAGTAACTATTGACAAAAAGTATTAATAAAAGTCTCTGTAAGGTAGAACACCTGTTTGGGAAGCTACTTTATAAGGAACAGAGTGTTTAAGAGGAGTTATTTTGGCCTTGATAACTAAGGCTGGCTTAGATATATGGTCACAATCTGTAATTACACTGTGGAATACAATGGAAGAAAATATGCCTATGACATACCAGAATTAAAATGTGAGTAAACAATAAAGGGATAAAACCTCAAACTTTTAAGGAAGTGAGAAGAGGGACTGCTTAGAGACAGCTCCTAGAGAGGAACAGACCTTTGTGTGCCTCCCTGGACCCTTGGAAATACTGCTATTTAGGGTGAGCTTTGCACATCAGGGACCTAGAGGAAACAGAAAGTGCACAGAGAACCTGCAAGAAAAGTCTTAAATCTCACTTACACTCCAAGTTACAACCTCTTGGTTCCTGTTTAACTTTGTTAAATATTGATTATAATTACTATTTGTTGTAAGTCCCTATAATCTGCTGGGTGGTGTGGTATATGGGAGGAGGAGGAGGCAGGAGGAAGTATTTTATCCTAACAGTGCTCAGAATTTTAGGTGCATAATGATGATAAAAAGCAAATGGATTTACAATGGGTTTTATTACTGCTTTTAAATTCTTTACAGGGTGCCTGGGGGGCTCAGTCATTAAGCATCTGCCTTCGGCTCAGGTCATGATCCCAGGGTCCTGGGATCGAGCCCCGCATCGGGCTCCCTGCTCGGCGGGGAGCCTGCTTCTCCCTCTCCCACTCCCCCTGCTTGTGTTCCCTCTCTCGCTGTGTCTCTCTCTGTCAAATAAATAAATAAATAAAATCTTTAAAAAATAAATAAATAAATAAATTCTTTACAGACTACGTACCCCTTATAGCCTGCACTACAGCCCCACCTTCATATGACACTAGTAGGTAGAATGCTAGATATTAATATATATGATCTCATTATCACTCCCTTTCCACAGGTAAGACCAAGTCTCTGAGATACAAAATTACTTACCCAGGGTCACACAAATTATAAACATCAGAGTCCAGCTGGGAACCCAGGTCAATATAACCCCAAAATATTTCTCTGGCTATGCTGCATACCTCAGATGTCATGCTTATTACTGCCCATTTAAAAAGAGATCTCATTGCTACCATCACCTTAAAGACCACTCGGCAGTTTCATGGAAAGTTAAGCTTATATCTACCCTATGACCCAGAAATTCCATTCCTAGGTAATTACTTGAAAGAAATTAAAACATTTATCCACACAAAGACTGACATAAGAATATCCATAGATGCTTTATTTTTAAAAGCTCCAGGAGCACCTGGTTGGCTCGATGGAGTGTGTGACTCTTAATCTCGGTTTGTGAGCTGGAGCCCCATGTTGGGTATAGAGAATACTTAAAAATAAAATCTTAAAAAAATAAAAAATAAATAAATCAAAGCTCCAACTGGAATTAACTCAAATGGTCATCAACAGAAAAGGTATAAATAAAATGCAGTCTATCCACACAGTGAAATACTATTCAGCAATGAAAAGGAACGGGCTATAGATACATGCAACACGGATGAAACTCAAAAAATTATGCTAAGCAAGAGAAGCCAAACACATACAAAAATACACTATCTAATTCCACTTACATTAAGTAAAGAACAGGCAAAACTAATCTTTGGAGACAAAAGCCAGAAAGTGGTTGCTCTGAGGTAGAAGGGTTGACTGGAAAGGGCACCATGAGAACTTTCTATGGTGATGGAAGTACTTTCCAATTTGCTGCAGGTAGTAGTTATACAAGTGTCAAAACTCATCTAACTCAATACTTGAGACCTATGACTTTATTTTTGTGTTAATCATACCTCAATAAAGAGAGAAAAAAGTAATAATAATAATAGCAATAGTAATAGCTGATATATACTGAGCACTATCTCACCATGTACCAGGGACACTACAGTGACCTCCATATATGCTTTTATTTTTATTTATTTTTTAAAGATTTTTATTATTTAAGGGGAGAGGGAGAAGAAGGCTCCCTGCTGAGCAGAGAGCCCAATGCGGGGCTCAATTCCAGGACCCTGGGATCATGACCGGAGCCAAAGGCAGAAGCTTAACTGAGACACACAGATGCCCCATATATATGCTTTTAGTTAATCTTTACAATGGTCTTATGATGGAAACATCGTTACCATTTGGATTTTTCAGATGAGGAAATTGTGTTAGTGTAGCCCCACATTGTGTAAATAGTATAGCCAGATTATGAACCCACGTCTGACAGATTCCAGAGCTTGGCTGTTAACCATGATGTCAGACCGCCTTTTTAAATTCTGAGCTGTATCGCCTAAAACTTAAATGCTATGTGCCTGCCAGTATTATACTGGGCTCAGAGAGACATGACTGAGTCAAACAGACACATCTCCTGTCCTCACAGAACTGATGACGTTTTGTTTTCTCCTCCTCTTCTCCAAACATGTAACATTAGCCTTTGCCTATGTTATTATAATCTCCTTATAAACTTCAAATGGCTATGGAATATTCCTCCAAAGGTTAAACCATACCCACCTCTACCTTAGTGTTGTACATATAAGTTAGTTGCAAATTTGGTGAGTTGATGCATTTTTTAAAAAGATTTTATTTATTTGACAGAGAGAGAGACAGCACAAGAGGGGGGAGCGGCAGGCAGAGGGAGAAGCAGGCTCCCCGCTGAGCAAGGAGCCTGACACAGGACTCAATCCCAGGGTCATGGGATCATGACCTGAGCTGAAGGCAGACACCTAACCGACTGAGCCACCCAGGCGTCCTGAGTTGATGTATTTTAAAATTCTAGTGGGAAAAGAACATTTACAGGTGGCTGGTCAGCCGAGACTAGACCTAATGTTATTTTTTTGTTGTTTTGTTTTTTGGCATTTGACTGGAAATATATAAAATCTGTGTGTTTTTTTTTAAGATTTATTTATTTATTGAGAAAGAGAGAGAAGAGTGTGTGGAGGGGGAAGGGGCAGAGGGAGAGAGAGTAAATCTCAAGCGGACTCCCTGTTGAGCGCACAGTCAGGTGTGGGGCTCAATATCATGACCCTGAGATCATGACCTGAGCTGAAACCAAAAGTCGGACACTCAACTGACTGAGCCACCCAGGGACCCTTATAAAATCTGGGTTGTAATGCTAAGTATATCACCTGTGCTACTCAGGAGCCTGATGAGCCGTAATGGTGTGGAAAGTGTATTAAAACAGGAAACACTATGGGGCGCCTGGGTGGTTCAGTCGGTTAAGCGTCTGCCTTCGGCTCAGGTCACGATCCCAGCGTCCTGGGATCGAGCCCCACATCGGGCTCCCTGCTCGGCAGGAAGCCTGCTTCTCCCTCTCCCCCTGCTTGTGTTCCCTCTCTCACTGTCTCTCTCTCTAATAAATAAATAAAATCTTTAAAAATAAAATGGGAAACATTATTAATAAATACAAGTTAGTAGGGGCGCCTGGGTGGCTCAGTCAATTAAGTGTCTTGACTCTTGATTTTGGCTCAGGTCATGATTTCAGGGTCATGATACTGAGTCCCGTGTCAGGCTCCACACTCAGCATGGAGTCTGCTTGTCCCTCTCCCTCTTCCCCCATTTGTGTGTGCATCCTCTCGCCTCTCTCTCTCTCTCTCAAATACTAAATAAAATCTTTGAAAATAAATAAAAAAGTACAAGTTAGTGGACAGCAATCTATTGAAATGTGGGATCCATAAGGGGAAAATAATAAAAGTCATTCTAGTCATTCATTTCTAGAGGAAAAAAAATAGGAACCATTGTATAAGGGAATTAAAAAAAGGGGGGGGGGAAGCAAAGAGTTAGGAAGTCTACAAATCAGTGTGTATCCTGGTATAACCAAAGGGACTAGAGAGCCTTTTGTCCAAATTTATTTTATACAACAAGGTGAAGTTGGTTAGTGACAATCAGAATTGTAAAGTAAAAAGAGTTGTCGGGGTTCAACTCTGGCTTGGCCTCTTCCTAGGTGTATGAGTAGTCACATAAGATTCCCCAAACTGGGATGCCTGGGTGGCTCAGTTGGTTAAGTATCTGCCTTTGGCTCAGGTCATGATCCCAGGGTCCTGGGACCAAATCCCACATCAGGCTCCTTGCTCAGTGGGGAGCCTGCTTCTCCCTCTGCCTGCCACTCCCCCTGCTTCTGCTCGCTCTCCGACAAATAAATAAAATCTTAAAAAAAAAAGACTCTCCAAACCTCATATTTTTCATTTAGAAATTGGGATGAAGATCATGTAAACCTGACAAGATCACTGTGAAGATCAAATGATGTAATGTAATATATGCAAGCACACTTTGGTAAACGCCGGCCCCCACCCCTGGACTAGTCCTCAGGTATACTCTCTCATATACCTGGGATACTTATGTGTGTATCTTCCAGATCCTGCTCTCAAAGACCCCTCCCACATGGCTAGGATACTCAGAAAGGGTACACATCTTGAACAACTGCATTCCTTCCTATTTACTTACTTTTCCAAAAGGGTTATTTTCTGCAGCTATTAAATTGCTACCCTAAACTATGACCACATAGAAAATTCATTTATTCAATACCCATTATGTATAAAGTACTGGGAAAAAAGGGAATAAATAGTAGGATAAACAAAAACAGGTCCATGTCCATGGCAACATGAGACAAAGTTCTATCATAATGAAGGAGAGAGATACCAAAAAACCTAGAAAAAGTTAGGAACATCCACCTTTAGGAACAAGCTTAAAGGATCTTTGAAGACAGTGGCTTGCATATCCACATGCAAAAGAATGAAGTTGGACCCCTACATCACATTATATACAAAAATTAACTCAAAGTGGATCAAGGACCTACATATGAGATCTAAAAAGTATGAAACTCTTAGAAGGAAACATGGGTATAAATCTTTGTGACCTTGGATTAGGCAATGGTATCCCCCCCCCTTTTTTTTGGTGGTGGGGCTGTAATTGATGATTAATGGTTTTGTAAACATGACACCAAAAGCACAAGTCATAAAAGGAAAAAAATAATTTGGGCTTCATTAAAATTAAAAACTTTTGTGTCAAAGGCACTATCAAAAAAGTGAAAAGACAACCCACAAAATGGGAGAAAAACATTTTAAATCATATATGTGAGGATTTGGAGAAACTAGAACTCTCATACATTTCTCCTGGGAAGGTTAAATGGTGCTGCCACTTTGAAAAACAGTTTGGCAGTTCCTCAAAAAATTAAACATAAAAACAAACAAAAAACATATGATCCAGCAATTCCACTCTTAGGTATATACCTGAGGAAACTGAAAATACACGATCACACAAAAGCTTGTACACAAATGTTCATAGCAGCATTATTCATGATAGCTAAAAAATGGAAACAACCAAAATGTCCACCAACAATGAATGGATAAACAAAACGTGGTATATCCATATAATGGAATGTTATTTGGCTATAAAAAGGAATGAAGTACTGATTCATGCTACAAAGTGGATGAATTTTGAAGACATCATGCTAAGTAAAAGAAGCCAGATACAAAATAGCCATGTATTGTATGATTCCATTTTTATGAGATGTCCAGAATAGGAAAATCCACAGAGACAAAAAGTTGTGGCTAGTGGCTACTAGGGATAGGTAGTAACTACTAATATGGGTAAAAGGTTTCCTTTGGGGGCAATAAAAATGTCTAGAATTAGATAGTGGTGGTAGTTGCACAACTTTGTGAAAATACTAAAAAGCACACTGAATTGTACACTTCTTTATTTATTTATTAAGATTTTATTTCTTTATTTGACAGAGAGAGACAAAGTGAGAGGGAACACAAGCAGGGGGAGTGGGAGAGGGAGAAGCAGGCTTTCTGCTGAGCAGGAAGCCCGATGCGGGGCTTGATCCCAGGACCCTGGGATCATAACCCGAGCCAAAGGCAGATGCTTAACAGCTGAGCCACCCAGGCACCCCTGAACTGTACACTTCAATAAAACAAAAAATAAACTAAAACAAGCTAACAAACTGGTGGCAGGCTGGATTTGGCCCATAGGCCATAATTTGCTGAACCCTGATCTAAAGAATACTCCTTGAAATCTCTCACAAAGTCAGGTCTCACTTCCATCTTTTTCTTTGTGGGTGACTATTTAATAAACTTGGTATGTAATTTACTTCTCTATAAGGATATTACAAAAAAAAAAACCCACCTCTGAGAAGTCTTTGTTAGAATAAGGTTATACTATAAAACTTCTCTGGTCTACTAACCATATTCAAAAAGAAGACCAATCTAGTTTGATATGACTTGTTTCTAATGAATTTATGCTCAAATTATGTAAGAAACAAAACAGGAACAAAAAAGCAACCAAGCCAGATTGTGAAGGTGAGATATGTAATGTTTGCAACTTATTTACGGAAAATATTAAGAAAACTAATAAGGCAAGAGAATGAATCCACCAAGCCAAGAACTATTTGTTAAACCAACGAACTATTTTTATTTTAAAAAAGATTTTGTTTATTTGACGAGAGAGATAGCAATAGCAGGAACACAAGCAGGGGGAGTGGGAGAGGGATAAGAAGGCTTCCCGCCGAGCAGGGAGCCTGATGGCTCAATCCCAGGATCCCACGATCATGACCTGAGCCGAAGGCAGGTGCTTAACCAACTGAGCCACCCAGGCGCCCCACTAACTAATTAATTCATTAATTAAAGTAAGCTCTACACCCAGTGTGGGGCTTGACCTCACAACCCAGAGATTAAGAATCACATGCTCTACTGATTGAGCCAGCCGGGTGCCGCTAAACCCCTAAAGACACATGGTTGAGGTAGAAAGAATTATAAACTGTGGGGCCAGACAGGCCTGATACAATCTTATTAATCTTATTTTTACTACTTATGTGACCTTGGAAATCCTCAATTTTATTTTCCTTATTTGTAAAGTGAGATTCCTTTTCTCTCCCTCTCTCTTCCACGTGTGGAACATTGTGCCAAGAAATCCCACAAGTGAAAGAAATAGAATGGATCACAGTGTGGTCAAAATTTTTAAAGTGGACTTGGAAGATCCTGGTGATGGAACCAAAAATGAAAGTGCCACCCAAAAAAGTGAGGACTGTAGGCTACAAACTGGAATCCCAGGATATTTGGCTCCTGTCCAGTTAGGACATTAAAACTCACTTGAGACAAGATGAGCTAGTACATGTAACTAAAGCGGGACGTGGAATGCTGAGCAAAGATGTCCAAGGAAAATATATACCAAAACATCTTAGAATTAATCCTAATTAATAGTAAATTTAAATCCTCCAATCTCATCTTCTTTTCTGGCTCTCTTACTCAATTACTGCCAATATACCAATTCTCGCTCTCTCTCTCTCTATTTTTTTTTTTAAAGATTTTATCTATTTACTTGAGAGAGAGAGGGAAGGAGGGAGAAAACACAAGCAGGGGGAGCAGCACAGGGAGAGGGAGAAGCAGATTCCCCACTGAGCAGGGAGCCAGATGTGGGGCTTGATCCCAGGACCCTGAGATCATGACCCAAGCCACAGGCAGACCGACTGAGCCCCCCCTAGGCACCCCTAAAGTTTGTCTTTAAAATACATATGGTCAGGGGCGCCTGGGTGGCTTGGTTGTTAAGCGTCTGCCTTTGGCTCAGGTCATGATCCCGGGGTCCTGGGATCGAGCCCCCCATCGGGCTCCCTGCTTGGCAGGAAGCCTGCTTCTCCCTCTTCCACTCCCCCTGCTTGTGTTCCCTCTCTCGCTGTCTCTCTCTCTCTCTGTCAAATAAATAAATAAAATCTTAAAAAAACCCAAAAAACATATGGTCAAAGAATATATATAGTCAAAGTATTGTGTTCAAAAATTACTTGGGTTAGTTGGCATCCCCCTCCTCCCCATCGTTGCTGATTTTATTTTACTTTTTGAATGTGCAAAACCTCAACATGGTTCTAAAAGTAAAAACTCTACAAAAAGGTCCAGAAAAGGGTTACTCCCTTTTCTCTAACCTCTCCACCCTGTATCTTCCATCCGCTAGAGGGTCACCAATTTCATTACTTTCTGCTTATCCATTCTATGCTTGTGTTTGCAAAAATTCTTATTCCCCCTCTTTTGTTACACCAAAATCAGCAAAAATTATATTAAAAAGCCCTTAAACATATGGAAAAGGTATTCAATTTTACTCATAAGAGAAATGTAACTTAAAACTATACTGAGATACCATTTTTTCATCTGTTAGAATGGTAAAAAAATTCCAAAGCTTAACCACACAGTCTGTTGCTGAGTTGTGGAGAAGGAGGCACTCTCATGCATTACTACTGGGAAGGCAAAATGGTACAACTCCCATGGAGGAAAATTTGGCAGTGTCTAACAAAATCATAAATGCATTTACCCTTTGGCCAGCACTCCTACTTCTAGGTTTTTACCTTAAAGATACATGTCCAGCAATACTAAAATACATATACGTAAGGTTATTCATTATCGTATTGTTATAACTATTAGAAACAACTCTAAGAGTCCATACATGGGATATTTACTGAATAAATCTTGGCTCATCTACATAATACAGTACTATGTAGCTATGAAAAAGAACTCTATGAAATGATACAAGTGATTTCCAAGATATATTGGTAAGTGAAGAGAGAGTGTGTGTATATATATAATCTCAAGTCATGCCTCACTGATTCTTCATCCTAAAAAATCCTCAAAGTCCAGTCAACCTCTCTATTCTCTCTTTACATGCTGCCTCATGTCTTTATTTCCCTTCCTATTCCCCTAAGAATACATGATTCATTACTAAAATCATTCTCTTGCAACATTCATCTGACAAAACCCCAACCCTGAATGATATTCTAGCTCTCCTGTATCTTTAACTTTCCCTTTTCTCCACTGATTCCTTCCCCTTGGAATTAAACAAGCACAGGTTCCTCTAACCTAGAAAAGTACTTCCTTGATGCCAAATCCACATCTAGCTATGGCCTTCCATTTCTCTTCCCCTTCATAGCCAGACTGAGAGTAGCCTATACTCAATATTTTCACTTCCTTACTTCCCAGTAATTCCTCAACCCACTTCTATCATCTATACCACACACCATAAAAATGGCTCTTGCCAAGGTAACTACTGTAGCTTCCTTGCCCTAAATCAATGGACATTTCTTAATCCTTATCTTACTTGGCCCCTGGCAGTATTTGATAGTGCTGACTACTTCCTCCTCAATGAAACTTTATTCTTCTGGGTTCTGTGACATCACCATCTCTCTCTGTTTTCCTTCCTACTCCTCTAGTTACTCTTTCTTGGTACCCTTTGCATATTCTTTGTTCATGTGGCCCTTATGTTGGTCTTCTTTATGTCTCTATCCTAGGCTTTCTTCCCACTCTGCACATTCCCCAAAGGCAATTACAACTCTTTCATTGTTCCAAACTCTATGCTGTTCCCTGCTTCCAAATCAACGTCTCCAGTGTGTACCTTTATCTTAAGCTCAGACCCAAGTATTCCAACTACCTATCCAGAAAGCACTAGATAACGCATAACATACAACTCCAGAACATCCATATTGAGCTTATCTTTCCCCTCAAACCTATTCCTTTTCCAGTGCTTCCCTTAGTGAATGATACTATCATTTACTCTGCCAGTCAAGTCAGAAACTTGACCTTCACCCTTGACTTCTCTTTGCCTAACTTTTCACATCAAGCCACCAAGAATTCTGTTTATTCTATCTCTTAAATGTCTTTCAAACTCACTGATTTCTCTCTATCCAAATTACCATTATCTAGGGTCAGGTAACCTACCGCCTCTTCCTGAATCACTGCCACAGCTCCTTAGCTGGTCTGGCTTTATTTATTTATTTATTATTAATTTTTAAAGATTGATTTATTTTAGAGAGAGAAATAGAGTGCGTGCATGAGCAGAGGGAGGGACAGAGGGAGAGGAAAAAGAGAATCCCAAGCCCACACTGTGATGGAGCCTGACATGAGGCTCGATCCCACAGCCTGTGAGATCAGGACCTGAGCAGAAACCAAGAGTCAGACGCTTAACTGACTGAGCCACCAGGCGCCCTAGTCTGGCTATATTTAAACCTATGCAATCTTCATTTTGAAGCCAAGATAAGTTTTTTTATAGCTTAATTCTGATCCTATTGCTTCTATTGTAGAAACCATTCAATGGCTCTCCACTGACCTTAGGATAAAGTCCATAGTCTTCAACACAGTTTACTATGTCTTTTATTAGGACCATTTCACCCACACTCATCTCAACCAACCTCATCTGTCATCCTTCTCCCACTTGTATTTTGTGACCACCTGTTCTGA
Source organism: Leptonychotes weddellii (assembly GCF_054177405.1). Lineage (NCBI taxonomy): Eukaryota > Metazoa > Chordata > Mammalia > Carnivora > Phocidae > Leptonychotes > Leptonychotes weddellii. The sequence goes on along the minus strand of NC_138372.1, from coordinate 18,980,127 downwards.
ACTGAGTACCCTCTATTCTCTCTTGCATCGCTCATATGCTATTCCGCCAACCTAGCACTTTTTCTCTCCCTATCAATTCCCAAATCTAGCTCCTCCCATCCATCTCTCAGGCATCAATGTAGACTACATTTCTTTTTAGGAAACTAAGCTGTGATCTCTCTAGCCCAGCAAGTTTCACTCATTTGTGAAATTTCTCAGAATAATGGGGGACACATGGAGGAGTAGAGATTGGGGTTGGGGAGAGAACAACATTTGTTGAGCACTGCTCAAAGAATGAAGGAGTGTAAAAGAAGTATAATTTAGTACAAACTCCATGAAAGATAATTTTGGTTTTTGTTTCTTTTTGTTTTTTAAGATTTTATTTATTTGACAAAGAGAGTGAGAGAGCACAGCAGGGGGAACAGTAGAGGGAGAGGGAGAAGCAGGCTCCCTGCAGGGAGTCCACTGCAGGGCTTGATCCTAGGACCCTGGGACCATGACCTGAGCCCAAGGCAGACACTTAACCACCTGAGCCACCCAGGTGCCCATGAAAGGTAATTTTGATAATAATTATCTAAAAATCACAGACGCGTGTACCCTCTGACCTAATTCCACTCACAGGTTTTTATCCTATAGACAGACACCAAAATGTGCCAATGATATTGCAAGGAATAATGTATGTACAAAAGACTGTAAGTAATCTACATGTCTGCCAACAGGGACAGTTTATTTATTTATTTTTAAAGATTTTATTTATTTGAGAGGGAGAGAATGAAAGAGAGATAGCACAAGAGGGGGGAGGGTCAGAGGGAGAAGCAGACTCCCCGCTGAGCAGGAAGCCCAACCCGGGACTCGATCCTGGGACTCCAGGATCATGACCTGAGCCGAAGACAGTCGCTTAACCAACTGAGCCATCCAGGCGCCCCAACAGGGACAGTTTAAATAAATTACTCTGAGGGGCGCCTGGGTGGCTCAGTTGTTGAGCATCTGACTTCAGCTCAGGTCATGATCCCGGGGTCCTGGGATCGAGCCCCACATCGGGCTCTCTGCTCGGTGGGAAGCCTGCTTCTCCCTCTCCCACTCCCCCTGCTGTGTTCCTGCTCTCGCTATCTCTCTCTGTCAAATAAATAAAATCTTTTGGGGCGCCTGGGTGGTTCAGTCATTAAGCGTCTGCCTTCGGCTCGGGTCATGATCCCAGGGTTCTGGGATCGAGCCCCTTGTTGGGTTCCCTGCTCACCAGGAAGCCTGCTTCTCCCTCTCCCATTTTCTCTGCTTGTGTTCCTTCTCTGGCTGTGTCTCTCTCTGTCAAATAAAGTATTTTTAAAAAATAAATAAATCGGGCGCCTGGGTGGCTCAGTTGGTTAAGCGACTGCCTTTAGCTCAGGTCATGATCCTGGAGACCTGGGATCGAGTCCCGCATCGGGCTCCCTGCCCGGCAGGGAGTCTGCTTCTCCCTCTGACCCTCCCCCCTCTCATGCTCTCTCTCTCAAATAAATAAATAAATAAATAATAAAAAATAAAAAATAAATAAATAAATAAAATCTTTAAAAAAAATTACTCTGAAGCCATGAAAGAATCTTTCTTTATGTGCTGATATACTAAATCATAAAATATTTTTAAATTCAAAGACTTAAGGTACAAAGCAGTAAGTATGTTAAGCTAACATTGTGGAAAAGGGTGAGATTTTATGCATAAAATTTCTCTGGAATGATACTAAAACTGACTAGTTGATTCCAGGGAAGTAAATTAGGTGGCTGAGAAAGAATGGGAAGGAGATGATCTTTTAAACTTTTAAAATTAGAACTATATGGGATGCCTGGGTGGCTCAGTCATTAAGTGTCTGCCCTCAGCTCAGGTCATGATCCCAGGGTCCTGGGATTGAGCCCTGTGTTGGGCTCCCTGCTCCGCAGGAAGCCTGCTTCTCCCTCTCCCACTCCCCCTGCTGTGTTCCCTCTCTGTCTCTCTGTCAAAAAAGAAATAAAATCTTAAAAAACAAATTGGAACTATATGAATGTTTAATCAAAAATAAGTAGGGGCGCCTGGGTGGCTCAGTCGTTAAGCATCTGCCTTCGGCTCAGGTCATGATCCCAGGGTCCTGGGATCGAGCCCCGCGTCGGGCTCCCTGCTCGGCAGGAAGCCTGCTTCTCCCTCTCCGCCTCCCCCTGCTTGTGTTCCCTCTCTCGCTGTGTCTCTCTCTATCAAATAAATAAATCTTTAAAAAAAAAAATAAGTAAATAAAAAAGGAAAGGACCTAATAGTCAGATGCTAGGTGAAGAAAATGTTTAAGAAGCATCATTCATGTCATCCATCCAAACCTCCAGGTCAAAGAAGAGATGCTAGTGCTAAGTACTGTGCTAAGTACTTTGATTTTTGATTAGAGTACAATGAGCAGTTTTAGATCATGATTTAGTTTAAAAATTTTTAAGTGCATGGGTGCCTGGGTGGCTCAGTTGGTTAGGCGACTGCCTTCGGCTCGGGTCGTGATCCTGGAGTCCCGGGATCGAGTCCCACATCGGGCTCCCTGCTCAGAAGCAGGAAGTCTGCTTCTCCCTCTGACCCTCCTCCCTCTCATGCTGTCTCTCATTCTCTCTCTCACAAATAAATAAAATCTTAAAAATAAATAAATAAATAAATAAAATAAAAATAAAAATTTTTAAGTGCCAAGATTTAAGAGTGTTAAGGACAATTTCCTAATATAAAAGAGAGATGAATACAACAGATTGATGTACTTCTTGATTCAGATCTTCCTTAGGAAGAAAGCACTAGGAACAAAATTAATTCAGGTAAAGGTGGATGGAAACTATTCTTAGAAAACATTCAGGAAAGAAATATGAAAAATAAAGAAAATTAGCTTTGCAAAGTAGACTTTTCAGAAGCTTACAGAACTGGCAGGATGAATGCAATGGAAAGAATATCCAAGAAATAAAGTTATCAAAGTTAACTTGGATGCTTTTTAAATAGGCATCTCTGCGGGTATAAATTCTACATATACAGGAAAGGTAACAAAATACCAGACTGGTTAAACTCAAAATGCAAACTAGAAAGTCAAAAAGTAAAAATAGGGCAGGATTATTAAGCTGGAAGGTAGAGAAGTGATATGGGGATAAGATTAAAAAAGCGAACTCTAATACAGAAAATCAAAAAAGCCAATCAAACCAACAGGTTTCTAGTGAACATCTACTAAATGTTCAGCACTGTGTCCTAGGAGTTCTCTTTAAGTTATCCTTTTGAATTTTTCAAAAGCATACACAGTAGTAAATTAGGAAATCCAGGAAAAAAATCTTCCCCAGATAATAAAGAATATTATAATCAATAACCACAAAAAGGTAGGAGCTTTTACTGTTGATTTTACCACTTTCATCCCACCTCCAGCTCCAAATAATCACCTCTTCCTAATGCTAGACATGAACTGCTGTTAACTAATAGAGTTCATATGTGACAATGGGTAGGAAATAAAACAAGGAAAGGAAATGACAGTAAAGTGTTTTAAAAAGTTAGATGCCATCCAATCGGCATCTTAGGAAACTTTTAAGAGCTTTCTACAAATAACAATAATACCAGCTAATATTTGAGGGCTATATAACATGACTTTTACCATATGCTAGGCACTGTGCTAAGTATTTTTACATAATTTTACATAAATTAACTTGTTTATCCCTCCTCACCAACCTAACAAACAGGATATGGATGTTATTTTACTGATGAAGAAATGGGTGAAGTTAGACTTACCTAACCAAGGTCATATGACTCATAATGGTATCTTAATTACTATTTGTTGGGGGGCGGGGAGAGTCACAAAAAGATATCCCCTCCAACCTCAAAGTAGGAAAGAGGGAAATAAGATAGCTTTTTGGGAGTTAAGACTCTAAAACTCAGTACCATTTGAACTTTCCCTCCTCCTTGGCTTCCCTGATACTATGTTCTCCCACCTCTGTGCCTATTCTTTCTGGTTCCTGTGGATAGAGGAAGGGCAGTAACAGGCAATCTCTAAATGTTGAACAAACTTGGTTCCTGGTCCTAAGCTTGCTTCTCTCACTTCCTACTTTGTCCCCAAGTGACATTATCCACTCATCCTGTTTCATGGCTCCTATAGACTAGTGATTCTCAAACTTCTTAGTCTCAAGACCCCTTTCACTATTAAAAATTACTGAGGATGCCAGGGGCGCCTGCCTGGGTGGCTCAGTCGGTTAAGTGTCTGCCTTGGACTCAGATCATGATCTCAGGGTCCTGGGATCAAGTCCTGCATTGGGCTCCCTGCTCAGCAGGGAGCCTGCTTCTCCCTCTCCTCCCCGCTCATGCTCTCTCTCGCTCTCTCTCAAAAAAAAAAAAAAAAAAAAAACTTGAAAAAAATTACTGAGGATCCCAAAGAGCTTTTGTATATAGGGGTTATATTTATTGATATTTACCCCATATTAGAAATTAAAATGGAAATATTTCATATTATTTTCATTTAAAAATAACAAAAATGATGTTAACATGTTTTAAAAGAAAAGTAAATATATTTTCTAAGACAAAAGAATTTAATAAAAAGAGTGGCATTGCTTTACATAATGTCTAGCTTAATGGAAGGTAAGTGGGTTCTCATACCTACTTTTGCATTGTCTGTTGCCATATGTTATTTTGGTTGAAGTATATAAGGAAAATACAGCCTCACAAAGATAATTAGTTGCAATAGGGAGGAGTATTTTGATAGCCTTTTCAGATAATATAGATCTCCTTCTTTGATACTGCACCAAAACTCCACAAGTAATGGTTTCTTAAGTTACAATGTAGAATCTGAAACCACATAAAGGAACTATTGGTACCTTGCTATGTTAAAGCACATTGGTCTAGTTTGTGTTATGCATAGGTCTTTTACACATGTATGAGTCTGTTACATCATACATTAGTCATTTTGAAAACAGTGACTCACTGAATTTAAAGATCTTCAATGTTAATATTCATCATACAACACTGTTGACATTTGTTTTTATCACCACAGATCTCGTCAAAAAAACCTTTTAAATATTGAGAAGTTATCAAGCTCATTATGGCAGATACAAGTTTTCCTATATTCTCTCTTTTTTTGCCTAGAAGTTCAAGTTTTATCCTTGGCAACAAATACTGTCAGTTGTTTTTCTTGAAGTGACAGCTCAGTTCATTCATTTTTAAGAAAATGTCTGCCAAATACTCGTATCTGAATAACCACTGTTTTTGTCTGGTTCTTTCAGATGGTACTTCTTTCAGATGGTACTTCTTTCAGATGAAAAGACTGGCTAGTGGGGCTTGCAACTCAAACAACTGCACAAGTGCTTTTTCCTCAGAACAACCATCATAGTGCAGTTCGCAGCAACAGGACTTTATGTGTACTTCCCATCCCATAATACAGAATACTAAAGAGATATATACGTTAAGGGTTGAAATTTAATAAAACTAGTAATTTTTATTGCTTCACATCAAGGACATGTTAAGTAAAACCTGCTTTTTTCTGGTTACTGCAAATGCATGGTGTTAATAAGTCGATGACGGTTTGATGCTATTTGCCTTAATCCATGCTAAGGTGACAATAGTTTTACTCACTTTTTTTTTTTTTGCAAATTTTATTTATTTTTTAAGATTGTATTTATTTATTTGAGAGAGAGAGAACACAAGCAGGAGAGGGGCAGAGGGAGAAGCAGACTCTCCGCTGAGCAGGGAGCCCAATGCAGGATTCAATCCCAGGACCCCGAGATCATGACCTGAGCCAAAGGCAGACGCTTAACCGACTGAGCCTCCCAGGCACCCCATTTTTTGCAAATTTTAAATGAATTAATTTTTGTTTTGCAAACAATGTCTTGATACTACAATGAAAGTAGTTTTGACCTCATGGATTCCCTTGAAAAAGTTGTGGGGATTCCCAGGGGTCTGCAGACAACACTTTGAAAACTGCTACTATAGACTATCTCTCTGTCAATGACGCTTCAGTTTTTACTCCAGTCTATGCCTTGCTCCTGATCCCAGACCCACTGGACCCTGGAACAATGAAAGAAATGTCTTGGGTTTTATCAAAGGCCTGAACTGCTTGAACTCTGAAACCCATCCCCTCCAACCTTCCCCAGGACTCTGCTCCTTCAATTATTCTGTCCTCCTATATCAGCAAACCTTCCCCTGCCATCAACATACAGTCACATGCTAGTATTTCTTCCCATTCTTATAAATATCTCCTTTGATCCGATAGACCCAGCCACTTCTCCAGTTCTCCATTTCCTTTTGTAAATAAAGTTGTTTCAAGAATTGTCTACACAACTCAGTAAAGCTGAAAACAAAAACAAAACAAAATGACTTTGAAGGAAAGAAGTGAGGGAATAAAAAAGATGCCATTCTTCCTCCAATTTTCTGAAATGACCCCCCATTGGTTAAAGCCAACTCAAAGACAGGAGAACAAGACAGTTGAAGGAAGGTGAATGTAGACGGAGAGGGGCAAGAGAAGATATCTTTCATAGTTTACCCTTTTTACTGATTACATCCTAGCTCCTCTCATCTGGGGGAAAAGTTTGTAATATATATATAAATAAATTTCCATCACTCTCTTTTTTAAGAGAAAAAAAGGGGCACCTGGGTGGCTCAGTCGTTAAGTGTCTGCCTTCAGCTCAGGTCATGATCCCAGGGTCCTGGGATCGAGCCCCATGTTGGGCTCTCTGCTCAGCGGGAAGCCTGTTTCTCCCTCTCCCACTCCCCCTGCTTGTGTTCCCTCTCTTGCTGTCTCTCTCTGTCAAAATAAATAAATAAAATCTTTAAAAAAAAAAAAAAAGGATTTAAAAAAAAAGAGAGAGAGAAAAAGAAAGCTGTCTACAATATGGTTGTCACTTCTTTACCTCCAATTCACTCTCACAACCACTCCAATCTAGCCTCTATTCCCACCACTCCAGTAAAGACCACAGTTGTTGTTCTGTCCTCATCTTACTCAACCTTTCAAAAGCACTGAGTAGAAGTGACCACTCCTTCTTTCTTAAAATATTCTCCTTACGTGGCCTTTACACTCTCCTGGTTTTGTTTCCTTTCTACTTCACTGAGCACTATTTCTTGGGTAACTTTTTAATCTCCTTAGCTTGTAATCAACTTCTAAAAGCTGGAGTGTCTCCACAGCTAGATCTTGGGCCCTAGTCTCTACACACAAAATGCTAATAGCATTGCTATTAGGGAGATGGGACTAAGAAGTAACTTTTAATTATCTTTTCAAGATCATCAGTATTAATATAGTTATATTTTTAAATGGATAAAAATTTATAATTAAAAGAAAGCAGTAACAATCATCTGTAATCTCACTACCTCGAGATAACACTGTGAACATTCAATAAATTTCTTCCTAGTCTTTTTCTTCTTTTTAAAGATTTTTTTTTTTTTTTTTTAATTTGACAGAGAGAGAGACAGCGAGAGAGGGAACACAAGCAGAGGGAGTGGGAGAGGGAGAAGCAGGCTTCCCGCTGAGCAGGGAGCCTGATGCGGGGCTCGATCCCCGGACCCTGGGATCATGACCCGAGCCGAAGGCAGACGCTTAATGACTGAGCCACCCAGGCGCCCTCTTCCTAGTCTTTTTCTAAGATCAACATGATCACTTATAAACACTAACTTGAAGGAAGCAAAGAGAATTTTTTTTTTTTTTAAGGATTTTATTCATTTATTTGAGAGGGAGAGAGAGGGAGTACAAACAGGGGGAGTGGCAGGCAGAGGGAGACAGAGAAGCAGACTCCCCACCAAGCAGGGAGTTCTGATGCGGTGCTCTATCCCAGGACCCTGGGATCATGACCTGAGCTGAAGGCAGATGCTTAACTGACTGAGCCACCCAGGCACCCCAGCAAAGAGAATTCTAACTCAACCTACAGATAACACTAAGTTGGATAGGACAGCTAAAAGTTGGATTCAAAACATGATCTGGAGGAAGGAAAGGGACTGGAACTAACATTATAGAGTGTCTCTGTGTTGGACATGATGAAAAAGCTGAACTTCTGGACTGAAGGCCTGGCTTTCCATGGACTGGTCAGGACAACACTGGACAAAGTGCTTGACCTTTCTAAACCTTTTTTTTTTTTTAAATACCCATTCCCTATATACCTCCCCACATTACTTTGAAGCTAAAATGAGAAAGAGAGAGAGAGAGAGACAAGAGTGTGTGTGTGTGTGTGTAAAAACACTATGTAAACTCTTTCTTTGCAAAGGTAAGAATAATTATTGTCCAAGCCAATAGTAAAAACAGTGGTATGCATTTCAACAATCTTTTTCCAAGCACAAAGCAAATAATATGACCAAGAAATAATTTCTGCATGACCATGCCAATCACTAACCTTGATTCACCTGCCTATATTTACCAGCCTAATAAAACTGCTGGAAAGGAGAGGTAACCATCAGGTATGACCTGCAGAGAAAAACTTGTTTACACCCTGAATAATGCAGAGGGTTCTCTATAGACAGAGAATGGAGAACTGGCCATCTGCATCTAGTGTGCAAACTGGATTTCTTACCTGTAGCTCTGCTTCCAGGCCCAGCCGCCTGATAAAGGGGTCAGTGACATGGTAGCGCCGCTCAAAGCTCAGGGCACCCCGCTCCTGGGGGACAGATACAAACTCACAGTTTCATTAATTTAATCCAATATGATTTACTATGTGCCTATTGCATACCCAGCACTGTGCTGGGCACCATAGGATCTACAAAAGGTCTGCACTATACTTGGGCAAGGATTAGAGAATAATAAAAGAGTATAAAATAAAGCACAAAGTTGTGCTTGTTGGGTTGCCAAAGAAGAAGAAGAAGAAGGAGAAAAGAAAAAGAAAGAAAAAGAAAGAAAGAAGAAAAGGAAGGAAAGAAAGAAAGAAAAGAAAAAATGAAAAAAATTGAAAACAACAAAATAGGGAGTTTCCATTGTTAGGTTGGAGAGGGTGGGCATCATCTTTAGGACACATATTGTGGGGGATACTCATAGGGAAAAAAAATAACTTGCAAGGTCCCTCCAACTCTGATTCTGTGCCTCTAGGAAATGGTCCTTGCTCTTGAGGGCCATCCATTCTAATGAAATTACAAAAACCCCCACAAATGGACAAAGCCCCCAAAGGATTCAGGGATGCAGGGAAAAAATATATGAAACGTAGATTGATATGCACCAAGTACACGGCTCATGTAGAGGCATACACTCAATCCTTTTTGATGATGATCACAGCTTATGCTGCATGCCACTTATTTTTTAAAGATTTTTAATTAAAAAAATGTTTTTAGCACTTAACCTTTTCAAAAAACTTGTGTTCTTTCAGATTTCATTATGATCCACCTAGAGGCAGACATTATTATCATTTAACAACAGAAAACACAGGGAAGTAAAATGACTCAAGTCTTATAAGTAATTAGGGCAGTGGTGAGATTAAGCTCCTGACCCCAGTTTGGGGTTCTTACTATAGAAGCACATCATGTCTTGGTGGAAACTCTTCCATTAAATCCCTGTGCTCCTTTACTGCAGGTTTCCCTGACAAAGCCTGGGCTACCTTGCTAAATGAATGTGACTGCCTGCTCATTCATTCATCTCACAGAATGTACAAACTGTACAGGTCAGGTGCAGGAGACCCTTAAGGAAAAGAAGAAAGAGTCTAAGCTGAACTGGGACTAAGACTCTTCCAGGTTCTGTTACATGCACAACTTAGCAGCTGGAGCAACATGAAGATGCCACATTTTCTCCTGCCACAGCACCCCCCATAAACCTACATATGCACACACAGTTGTGTACCCACATGCACAGCACACTGATGGCTCCCTTCCCTCACCAGCTTTCATTAATTTCAGCAGCCCAGGTACAAAGCACTGGGACAGAGGAGTCTCCATGAATTCTATGTTCTTGGGCAAAAGAAGATGGGAGTTAAGAGACCTTGATTCTAGTCCTGGGTCTGCCACTAAGTAGCTGTGTGACTTCAGGCAAGTCACCGACTTCAGACCTCAGTTTCTTCAGGTGTAAAATGAATCTGTTAGGAAGAAAGGACCTCATGCTCTTGTTCAAAGGTCTAAGGTGCTTACCTTGATCTGCCTACGGATGAGGTCTCTAGTTATGTTGACTTTTGCCATCTTCTCTTAATGGATTCAACAGCAGGAAGCTATAGAAGGATCTTCAGGACCCTTGAGCATTCCAGCCAAGCCCAGGTCCACAAGACACACATTTAATTACCTGGGGGGAAAAAACCATCAAACCTTGAGGGATGGAATAAAGTGGATTCAGAGCCCTGGTTCTACCCCTAAAACAGTCCACCAGCCTACCTAGTGAACTGGCTATTGCCTATGATTTATGACATGGTGGGCTGGCCCTGCTGCACAGTGTTGAAGAACCTTTGGAAGATGAAAAGGGTAGGATGGGGAAGACAATGACTCAGAGCCACAGAAAGTATTGGAACAAACACTGAAGGAGTCATGTATGCTTCACCAGAAAATGGAGGGTTGGATAGGAGTATGAAGGAAGATGGGAGCATATCCTGAAAATAAGAACAAGGCATGTAGCAAGAAAGATGTCAAGTTTCACTTGCTCAGTATGCATCTGTGGCAATTATGCATTAATTATACTTTGAATCCTTGACCCTCATCTTAGCTCTCCCCAAAATCAAATCAGTATCACAGAAAGCACTCAACCCTCTAACAGATTCACAAAATCAAAGGGTGGACAGGAAAGGTAAAGGTGATCATGTCTAAAATCCAATCTGATAAAGAAATCCCTCTTCATTATCCTGGTAGGTAGGCTTTCAGTCTCACCTCTTGAAGCAACCTTTGTTATAAACTCTGATGTTTAGAAAAACCTACTAATTTCATTTATGATAACTTACCATAAGAAAATGCAAAATACAAGAAACACAAAAGTTCTATACCCAAGCATATTCATCACAGATTTTGTTTTTATTTTATTTTTTTATCTTAAGTAGGCTCCACGCCCAACCTGGGGCTCAAGCTCAGGACCCTGAGATCAAGAGTTGCATGTTCTACTAACCAGGTACCCCCATCACAGATTTTGTAAAAACAAAAAAATTAAAAGGACCAAAATTTCCGATGACAGAGGGATGGTTAAACAATGTATAGCCATTTGATATTAAGCAGCATTAGAAATGTTACTTATAGGGGCTCCTGGGTGGCTCAGTCATTAAGCAACTACCTTCGGCTCAGATCATGAACCCGGGGTCCTGGGATCGAGCCCAGCATAGGGCTCCCTGCTCAGCGGGAGGCCTGCTTCTTCCTCTCCCACTCCCCCTGCTTGTGTTCCCTCTCACTGTCTGTCTCTGTCAAATAAATAAAAATTTAAAAAATCTTTAAAAAATGCTACTTATAGGGGCGCCTGGGTGGCTCAGTTGGTTAAGCGACTGCCTTCGGCTCAGGTCATGATCCTGGAGTCCCGGGATCGAGTCCCACATCGGGCTCCCTGCTTAGCAAGGAGTCTGCTTCTCCCTCTGACCCTCCTTTCTCTCATGCTCTCTGTCTCTCATTCTCTCTCTCTCAAATAAATAAAATCTTAAAAAAAAAAAAATAAAAAATAAAAAAAATAAAAAATGCTACTTATAAAGGAAAAATGCTTACATCACACCAAATGTTTATATGATAACATGATGCTTTTTCAATAAATACTATTATCAAAGCTATGTTTAAAAAAGGAAATATAAACGGGGTGCCTGGGTGGCTCAGTCAGTTAAGCGTCTGCCTTTGGCTCAGGTCATGATCCCAGGATCTAGCCTCGCATTGGGCTCCCTGCTCGGCGGGGAGCCTGCTTCTCCTTCTCCACCGCTTGTGTTCTCTCGAATTCTCTCTCTCTCACACAAATAATATAAATAAAAACAAAATCTTAAAAAATAAATAAAAAAGGGGGGTGCCTGGTTGGCTCAGTTGGTTGAGCATCTGCCTTCAGCTCAGGTCATGATCCCTGGGTCCTGGGATCAAGTCCTGCATCAGGCTCCTTGCTCAGTGGGGAACCTGCTTCTCCCTCTCCCTCTGCCCCCCACTCCCCACTCTTGCTCTCTATCTCAAATAAATATTTTAAAAAATAAAATAAATAAAAAAGGAAATATAATAATAGCCATCTTTGAATAGTAGTGTGACTGATTTTTTTCCTTCTGTTTGTGATACTTGCAATTCTTTTCTACAAAAGCACATTAATATTGCATTAAGAAAAAAAAGAAATGCTAGAGGAAAAAAAAAACCACTAGGCTTTCAAAGAAAGTTCTGCCCCCTGTTATTTCCAACTTTTGGTCCTGATTCCACCACTGAAGCCACACAGGAAGTTTAGTCTTTCTTCCCCATTATGGACCTTTGTGCTGTGACAATGGCTTCCAGGGCCCACCAAGCCTCTCTGCCAACCCTCCCAAGCCAGCAGGATTCCCAAGACTTCTGGATCTCCCGGCCCTGGTTTTCCATCAGCTGCCCTCCTACAGATTCCTAGCACACCCTCCTGAAATCATATTCGCTCCACCTGATCTGTAAGCGGACTCCTTTTCCTTTGGCATTTACTCACAAAAGAAACTCTATATAAACACTATGTTATTGCAAATTTTTTTCTTTAGCATTAGGCACACAGTAGGACAATAAAAATCTTGCCACCTGATTAGGTGTTCCCATTCAGCCCAAGTTCTTTGGGGCTTATGCCTCCATGATCTGTTTTGGGACCATAAGCTCTTAAAAGGGCAAGAGCCTTCCCCACAATGTGGAAGACATCCAGCATTGCATCTTAGCATTACCAGGGAGATATGAAAGTCACTGGCACTATTTAGGATCACAAAACCTGTGAACATGAAGAACACCTAGGGATGCCAACTCGGAACAACTATGGTTTCATGGTAACTTTCCCAGGGGTCTCGGGCCACCAAATTAAAAATGTGAATTTGGACAAATTGGCATGAAGTAACACTGGCCTGCAATTATGTTTATGTCCCTGGTTTGTGATATAATGGTCAACCCCCCCCCAAAAAAAACCCAACAGTAATTTCCCCCACAATCACCAAGAATATAGGGTGAGATTTATCATGACAGAAAGAACACCAAAGTCAGTGAGTACATCTGGTAATAAGTAAGCTATGTGGCCTTAGTCAAGTCTTGGTCTCTCCACATAGGATCTCATTCCTGTGTCTCATAGGCACAGGAACAACTAGAACAAACACTGAGGGGGCCATATATGCCTCACCAGAAAAAGGCCCATATGCTTCATCCCCAACACCCTTTTTCTTGGAAGACTACTACAAAGGTCAAATGAAATAATGTAGGTGCAACGTTTTTTCTTTACTTTTATTTTTAAAAGAATATAAATACTATGATCAACTAATCTTCGACAAAGCAGAAAAGAATATCCAATGGAAAAAAGACAGTCTTTTCAACAAATGGTGTTGGGAAAGTTGCCACATGCAGAAGAATGAAACTGGACCATTTCCTTACACCATACACAAAAATAGACTTAAAACAGATGAAAGACCTAAATGTGAGACAGGAATCCATCAAAATCCTAGAGGAGAACACAACCAGCAACCTCTGTGACCTCGGCCGCAGCTAGACATGTCTTCACAGGGCAAGGGAAACAAAGGCAAAAATGAACTACTGGGACTTAATCAAGATAAAAAGTTTTGCACAGCAAAGGAAACAGGCAACAAAACCAAAAGACAACCAACAGAATGGGAGAAGATATTTGCAAATGACTTATCAGAGAAAGGGCTAGTATCCAAAATCTATAAAGAACTTATCAAACTCAGGCGCCTGGGTGGCTCAGTTGATAAGCGTCTTAATTGGGATCTGGAATCAAAAAATCAGAGGCCACAGAGTGTCCATGCTGGCAGCAAGGTGTGGCTATAGTGGCCAGTAAAGCCCAGTCAGCTGGTGGTAGTGGTGTAAGCTGTATAAGCGGCAGCAGTGACCTCATGGTTTGGTTCTGTGAATGATTTTGGCTGAGAGTCCTGGCTGCTACCCAACTTCCCTTGTTCTAGCCCATTCTTCAAGCCTGGCTTTGTGGCTGTCCCTGATTATTTTGTGAGTTTCCCTAATAACCTTTCAAAAATCAGCCGGAGTTGGTTTCTGTTGCTTACAGCTACAAATCCTGATACAGAGGAACCCTCTCAGATGACACTCAAGCTGAAATACGAATGACAAGAAGTCACAAAGAACTTGGGGAGGGAGCTTCTGAGTAGAGAGAACAACCACTGTTAAGGGTGCAGGGGAAGACTAGTTCAAAAGGTTGTATGGTGGATGTTATTACTATCATCATCTTACAGAAGTGGAAACAGAGTCATGGACATGAAACAATTTTTACAATGTCACACAGGTAATAAGTGAAGCTGGGGCAGGGACTCAAACCCAGAGCTGTATATACACTCTTAACCACTTTGTATGTGTGTAAATTACTAGGGTACATAATTTCCTAGAGTAATGATCAGTATGACAATCCACCATAAGAGTCAACTAAATTGTTACTACTCATTCATTAATTTTCTTAAAGCATTAACTGGGTTTGTACCAAGTCCCAGGCACTGTGCTAGACATGGAGGAATACTGACTGGGATGAAAGACATAGCATCTAAGAAAGCAGAGAATCAAAAATCAAAGGCAAGGGACTTTAGCTAAGATAGGTGTGTGCTTAGAAAAACTAAAAGGAACAAAAGAAGGAAAAAGCAGAGAAAGTAGACCAAAACCAAAACCAAAAACCCACCCTCACTACAAGTCAGGTAAATGGTAAAATGGAAAGTGGGATTTAAAACAGTATCAGAATGGAGGCAGAGGTTTAAAAATCAAAATGTCAAATTTAATATAACTACTGCTCAGTATTTTGGTGAACATTTCTGTTCCCATCCTGAGAAGAAATGATAGCACACCAGCAGATAGCTCATTCTAGAGCACAGCCCACCTTCACCCCCCTTTCAGGCAACATGGATTCAGTGCCTTCCACAAACTTTTTTAGGCAGGCAAGCATAACTGGAAAGCCTTCTAAGTAGAGATTATTTAACAGGTTCATATTAGGAGGGAAATATCCCCAAATCTATAAGGGGCATAATTTAGCTTCATACTTTGATTCCAAAGTCTCTCAAACACAAATAATCAAATCAATAAAGGAATAGTTATTTGAATATGACGAGATTTAATCACAGTCAAATTTTAAAAGCATTATTTTAAGAAGTGTTTTGGAATAGTCAATTCTATAGAACAAAGAGAACTCACAGATATAGAATGACATGATGGAGACATTTGGAATTGAAGAAAGGAAGTTATATTATTTATGATTAAACACCAGAAAAGACTGTATCAAGGGGATTTCTATCTCTGGTGCAGTATGCAAATTATATGTTCAGTTCTGCTGAGATGCAAACGACTGAAATAAGTGAGTTCAAGAATCCATAAGGTAACATTTTCAATGCCTATTATGCCAGCACCACACTAGACTTTGAAAATACAGCAAAGAACAAGCCAAACACAGACCCTTCTCTTCAAGAGCAAACAACATAGTTGTCATGAATTGAGTATCAATGGCACCAAGGCTATTGTGACCATAACACCGTAGATGGACTGAAAAAGGCTAATTTAACCAAATGACCAAAATTAACAGCGAGGACAGTAAATTCAGAAGGAATAGGAATAATAAACTAAATCTTATTTATACTCATTTATCATACATCTTAGAAGAAAGCACAAAAATGACAGTGGGGGAAACAAACTAAACATTCGGCAGGAGAGCAGGAAAGGAGACATGGAAATCACCAGCAAAAAACCAGGACTGTAACAGACCACAAGCAACTTTTTTTTTTTTTTAAGATTTTATTTATTTGACAGAGAGATAGGGAGAGCAGGAACACAAGCAGGAGGAGTGGGAGAGGGAGAAGCAGGCTTCCCGCCAAGCAGGGAGCCCGAGTTCCCAGTACCCTGGGATCGTGACCTGAGCTGAAGGCAGACGCTTAACGACTGAGCCACCCAGGCGCCCCCACAAGCAGCTTTTAATGTGTATTCTTCATTCTAAGGATAACACAGTGAACTGAATATACCCTTATGTTCGCCCTTAAAGCTCTAATGACACTGAGGGCTAATTTGCAGAACATGAAAGCTCAATAAAAAATCTCTCTAGCTAAAGTACAAAGGTTTAGGAATGGCATCTGCTGTCACTGAGGATACTGCAAGCCTACTCTAGTTGACACTCAATAAAAGGAGGGAGAAGGAAGCCAGTTTCTGGGAGTTGGGAATATGAAAAATACAAAAATGCCTAAGGCACAGGGGAAAACATATGACATAATGTTATAAAGAAAATATGAGCTGCCACGCATAGGATACTCCTCCCAAAATGTATTCTATACTCCTAGAGCCTAAAATGCCTAGCATGTCGCCACTTAACCCTATCCCTTCCACAAACTCCACAAACTTTTAACTCAGGCTACTGGGAAACTTTTCCATAGGCAGATCTCTGTATTACAAAGGAATTTAATAAGAAAATTCAATTAACAGCTCAATTTGGAGGAATTAATCTACTTCATAATGCAAAGGGTACCAGTAATATAATAGCCTGAGGTTAACAAGCCTTAGAACAAAGCACACCTGGCAAAAATTACTCACCTGGAACCAAAGATTGAATGGTACTAGCCAAATAAACACGAGGAACCACCCATTTCAGGTGTGCCATAGTCCTTATTTGGGTTCTGGGATTAATGTAGCAGAAAGGGAAGCAGACTTAAAATACTGAGGCACTTGGGCCTGAAGTCCAGCCCCCTCATTGTACCAATTAGTACCTACTTAGGCAAGTTACTCAACCTTTCTGAGTTTCAATTTCCTCATGTGTAATATGGGGATGCTCATCTACTTCAATTGGCTATTGTGAGGAATAAATGATAAAATATATATGAAGGTACAAAATAGTACCTGGATTACAGTGGATGCTCAACAGACGTTATTAGCCAAATCTGAACTCTAGTAAGACTTGAGAGCTCCTGATTAGGCTCAGTGGCATGGTTACAACATTTCTCCCTTTCTTCCTTCCCTACCAGAGCAACAAAGCTGACACTGGGGATTCCATTGTAGGGTGGTGAGGCACAGAGAGTGGGATGACGTTCTCACTTCTGCTGGCTTAGAATTGCAAGATCAGGAGGAAAAAGGTGACTTTGTTAAAAACAAAGGAACTCCATACAACAGGGTGTATGAGAAGGGTTATACAGGATTATTCACAATAGCTAAAAGGTGGAACCCAAATGCCCATCAACTGATGAATGGACTAACAAAATGTGGTATATCTATACAATGGAATATTATCTGACTGTAATAAGCAGTGATGTGCTGATACGTGTCACAACATGGATGAATCTTGGAAGACATTATGCTGAGTGAGAGAAGGCCACATGTCGTATACAGGTTTCTCCTGCTATCCAAAAGTAAAGCATTCCTATGAAACCTATCCTAAGCTGCAATGACATAAAGTGAAGCAATTACCATTAGTTTATATGGAAAAATTTTTGAGCTTTCCCAGACCCCAAAAATAACCTCTCTTAAGCTTTTCTGATACCATCTTGCTAACGGATGACCAAAATAAATGGAGATAAAGCACAGAGGCTCACAGACACAGCTCAAAGCTATGGTGGCTTGAGCTGAGTGTAGTTCCCAGGGGAGAAGCTGGGAGGTGCCACACTCGCTGCTCAGGGTGTACACTGCCTCTCTAATGGGCTCACTGCAAAACAAATGCTGACCATGATATCTGATTTTCACCCTTTTCATAAAAGCAAAAATCCTCTTCGGATTTCCCTTGGTAGCAAAAAAAGGTGCTGATGTAGGTCTTTCGTAAAAGTGAAATGGCATAATGTGAACTTTCAAGAGTCAAGGGATGCCTATGATTCCACTTACATGCAATGCCCAGAATAGGCAAATCTACAGGAATAGAAAGATTTGTGGTCCTTGGGGCTGGACGGATGGGGTATAGACTAGTGATAGCTAAAGGATATGTGTTTCCCTTTTGTTTTTAATTGAAGTGAAACTCACATAAAATTAACTATTTTAAAGTGTACAATTCAGTGGTACTTAGTACACTCACAATGTTACGCAACCACCACCTCTAGGTAATTCCAAAACATTTCCATTGCACCAAAAGAAAACCTCATACTTATTAAGTAATCAGTCCCTCTTCCTTCCTCCCCCCTCCGTGCCCCTCCCCCCCCGCCCCCGGATATCTGGCAACCACCAATTAACTTTCTGCATCTATGAATTTACCTACTCTAGATTTTTCATATAAATAAAATCCTACAATATGTGGCCTTTTGTGACTGGCTTCTTTCACTTAGCATGATATTTTGAGGTTCACCCATGTAGCACGTATCAGTACTTTGTTCCTTTCTATGGCTGAATACCATTCCATTGCACTGCTGTATCACATAGTGTTTATCCATTCAATGCCTGGCTGTTGTGAATAGTGCTGCTATGAACATTCGTATACAAGTATCTGTTTGACCACCTGTTTTCAATTCTTTTGTGTATATACCTTGGAGTGGAACTGCTGAGTCATATGGTAATTCTATGTTTAACTTTTTGAGGAATTGCCAAACTGTTTTCCATAGCGGCTGCACCATTTTACAATTTCAGCAGCAATGTACAATATTCCAATTTCTTCACATCCTTACTAATACTTGTTTTTTTAAAAAAATTTATTTATAGCTATCTTAGTGGGTATGAAGTGATATTTCATTGTGGTTTGATGTTTATTTTTGAGGTGATGAAGATGTCCTAAAATTGACTGGTGATTGTTGCACATGTCTGTGAGAGTATTAAAAACCACTGAATTGTACACTTTAAAAGGGTGAACTGTATGGTATGTGAATTATATCCCAATGAAGTTATTATATTTTTTAAAAGGAACTACTGATACAGGTAACAATATGGATGAATCTCACAGATTCTGAGCAAAAGAAGCCAGACATAAAAAAGTACATACTTGGGGGCGCCTGGGTGGCTCAGTTGGTTGAGTGTCTGACTCGATTTCGGCTCAGGTTGTGATCTCAGGGTCGTGAGACTGAGCCTCATGTCGGGCTCTGTGCTCAGAGTGTGGAGTCAGCATGTCCCTCTCCCTCTGCTCCTCCCTGGCTCACGTTCTCTCTTTCTCTAATAAGTAAAATCTTTTTTTTTTTTTTTTAAGATTTTATTTATTTGACAGAGAGAGACACAGTGAGATCTTAAAAAAAAAGTACATACTGTATGATTCCATTTACATTGGACTCTTGAACAACACACGTTTGAACTGTGGGTCCACTTATACATGGATTCTTTTCAATAAATACAGTATAGTACTGTAAATGTATTTTCTCTTCCTTATGATTTTAATAAAATTTCCTTTTCTCTAGCTTACTTTATTATAAGAATACAGTTTATAATACTTAAAATATGTGTCAATTGTTATCAGTAAGGCTTCTGGTCAACAGTAGGCTATTAGTAGCTAAGTTTTTGGGGAGTCAAAAGTTATATGCGAATTTCTGACTGCATGGGGGGGCAGGGCTGGTGCCCCTAACCCCCACATTGTTCAAGAGTCAAATGTATATGAAGTTCTAGAATAGGCAAAAATGCAGTAAAAAAAAAAAAAAAGTGTTGCCTGGGTGGAGATTGACAAGTAAAGGACACCTGCGAACTTTCTAGAGTGATAGAAAGGTTCTATATAGTGACGGGAGTATGGTTGGTTACATGGGTATTGGGGATATGGGTTACATGAGTATATCCATTTGTCAAAACTGCACAATCAAGATTAATGAATTTTAGGGCACCTGGGTGGCTCAGTCGTTAAGCATCTGCCTTCGGCTCAGGTCATGATCCCAGGGTCCTGGGATCGAGTCCCACATCAGGCTCCCTGCTCGGCAGGAAGCCTGCTTCTCCCTCTCCCACTCCCCCTGCTTGTGTTCCTGCTCTTGCTATCTCTCTCTGTGAAATAAATAAATAAAATATTTTTAAAAAAGATGAATGAATTTTAGTATTTGTAAATTTTACTTAAAAAATAGAATGGAGGTGGAAAGCACAGGAGGTATAGATAAAATAAGAATGGCAGAATGTTGAGTTATTGAAATAGGATGACAGATATATGGGGGTTCAATATTCTGTTTACTTCGTATGTATTTGGAATTCTCTCTAATAAACTCCATTAAAAAAAAAAGATTTATTTATTTATTTTAGAGAGAGAGTGAACGAACAGGAGGGGCAGAGGAAGAGAGAATCTCAAGCAGACTCTGCGCTGAGTGTGGAGCCTGATGCAGGGCTTGATCTCATGACCCTGAGGTCATGACTTGAGCCAAAACCAAGACTCAGATGCTTAACCAACTGTGCCACTTAGGTGCCCCTCTAATAAAGTTCATTTAAAAATTCGGGGCACCTGGGTGGCTCAGTTGTTAGGCATCTGCCTTCAGCTTGGGTCAT
The DNA here is from genome assembly GCF_054177405.1 of Leptonychotes weddellii. Taxonomy (NCBI): domain Eukaryota; kingdom Metazoa; phylum Chordata; class Mammalia; order Carnivora; family Phocidae; genus Leptonychotes; species Leptonychotes weddellii. The sequence goes on along the minus strand of NC_138372.1, from coordinate 18,959,793 downwards.
GGTCCTGGGGTCCTGGGATCGAGCCCCGCATTGGGCTCCCTGCTCAGAGGGAAACCTGCTTCTCCCTCTGCCTCTCCCTCTGCTTGTGTTCCCTTTCTCACTGTGTCTCTCTCTGTCAAATAAATAAATAAAATTTTAAAAAATTAAAAATAAAAAATAAAAATCTTTCTTTCCTATTACAGTCATTCAAAACATGGAAGATTGATTAATGAAATAGAAAACCATTAATCATATATAGTTAAAAAAATCAGGTTTAAGACATATCTATGGCCATCTTAGCCTTGGGGGGAAAAAAAAAGACAAACCAAAAAGTGTACATATCTACAATGTTATAACAAGAAGGATATGAATCGGGGGTTGCTTGGCTGGCTCAGTTAAGC
>NC_138372.1:18928363-18958913 GCF_054177405.1 Leptonychotes weddellii | reverse complement strand
TAAAAAAAAAAAAAAAAAAAGATAACAGGTGATATTTTTTTTTCTGTTCCTCTGTACTTTCCAAGTATTCTATTGTGAACATTTATTGTTTTTATAATAATATAGAAATAGCCATTAGGAACCTGCTTCGAACTGAAAGAAACCTGAGTCTGAATCTGGCTCTACTATACACTAGGTTGTATGATCTTGGGTAAAATTATTTACCTTTAAGTTCCTAGGTTTTTTATTTTTTGTTTTTTACCTGCCATGTAGGTATATGTAATAATTTCTACCCCATAGGGTTATTGGGAACATTAATGAGACAATGCATTATAAAAACACTTAGCAAATACCTGGCATGTGGTAAGTGCTCAAGAAATACTGGCTATTTTTTATGAAGATAGTAATAGCACCTACCTCAGAATTGTTGTGAGGATTATATGGGATAACTGGCACACTGTAAATACTTAATCAATGTGAGTGACAATATTATTTGCAATAAGAAAAAACTGCTCTCAGCGGGATGCCTGGGTGGCTCAGTCAATTAAGTGTCTGACTCGACTTTGGCTCAGGTCATGATCTCAGGGTCGTGAGATCAAGCCCCACGTGGGGTTCCATGCTGAGCATGGAGCCTGCTTAAGATTCTCTCTACCTCTCCCTCTGTCCCTCCCTGCCCCTCTCTCCCTCTTGAAAGAAAGAAAGAAAGAAAAAGAAAGAAAGGTCTCTTCTCAAAAGGTTAAACATAGAGTTGCCATACGAAATTTCACTCCTAGGTATAAGCCAAGAAAAATGAAAAACATAAGTCTACATAAAAACTCATAAATGAATGTTCATAGCCCCAAGTAGAAACAACCCAAATGTCCACCAATGGATAAATGTCCCTAAATGGGTAAGTAAAATGTGATATACCCATATAATGGAATATTAACCAGCTATAAAAAGGAATGAAGCACTGATTCATGCTACAATAGGGATGAAACTTGAAAACATTGTTATTTGAAAGAAGTCACAAAAGGCCACATATTATATGAATCCATTTATATGAAACGTCAAGAACAGCAAAAGCTACAGAGACAGAAAGTAGACTAATGGTTGCTTGGAATTGAGGAAGAAGATGGGAGTGATTGGGGTGGTGGTGATAGCTAACGGGTATGGGTTTCTTTGGGGCATGATGAAAATATTCTGGAATTAGATAGTGGTGATGGTTGCACAACTTTCTAGATATATTAAAAAAGGCAGAATTGTATGCATTAAAAGGGTAAATGTTACGGCGTATGAGTTATATCTCAATTTTAAAGAAGTCCCCAAACCCTTTTCTTCTTTCCTCTGTCTCAAAATCAGAACTTATGAAAATTTAGTTCTCACCCTTTCCTCTGTCTGTCTCCTGCCTTGAACTATAATTATTTTTGTGGCTTCTCTTTTCTTTAAAAGACTAAAAGCATTCTGAGGGCCAGCTCTTCATCTGATTCATCTACTGACCCTCCTAGGTCTCCAATACGGGCTTAGCAGGTGCCAAGAAGCACGTGCTGAATGAATGACAGCATGACTATCTTGCATACATACAGTGCTTTATACCTATCAGAGTGCTTTCATTCACACTTTTAACTCGAACTTTACAACAATCCTGTGAGGAAGCTAGAAATTATCATCCCTTTTAACAAGGGAGAACTGAAGCACAGTGCTATGTGGTACTGAGGAATAAGGACTGGTCCAGGATCTAGGGTCTTGTGCTCCAGGTCAGCCTCTGCCTCTAACTAGCTGAAAGACCCTATATGAGGCATTTCACTCTCTCAGACTATTTCCCCAGCTGTAAAATGAGAGGTAGACTTTGAGATGAGTTACAAAACCTCTTCCAATGCTGCTATCCCATGATTCTAAGGACACACTGCTAGGAGAAGTAGAGTGGAGATGGAACCCCAATCATCTGTATTCTTTTTCCTCTGAACATTATGCCTCTCCCCCGCAGGAGTGACCACTGGCCCTCTTTCAACATTCTGAATTACGCAAAAGATGTATGCAAGTTTCCTTTCACTCCACTTGCAGTGGTTTACCTACTAGAGCAATCCTATAGAAAACTTCCAAAGCATAAAGGTCATTGGAAGTAGCATAGTAAAATAGAGTTGGGCGCTGGAGTCCGACAGACCTAAGGTTCAAATCCCAGTTCTGCCACCTATTTTCTGTGTGACTGCATTTCTAAACCTCAGCTTCCTAATCTGCAAAACAAGGACAATAATGCCTACTTTCACAGAATGAAGAGCCACACATGTAAAATGCCTGATACCAAGCCTGGTAAAAATATTTGGTGAACATTCAAAGCATTTCCTAAGTGTTACCTGACAGATTCCTTATAAACCTATGAGGCAGGTACTATTATTATCCTCACTTTACAGATGAAGGATCTGAGGTGCAGAGAAGTTAATTTGCTCGTTTCAGTTATTAAATGGAGAGTCAAACTAGATAGTTTAATTCTAAGACCCAGGTCACTAGCCACTAAAAAACTGTTACTATCTTTAATCAGATCATGTGCAAGCAGTCTTACCTAAAAGAAGCTCTTAGCATTCCTTAAAATTAAGCTAAGGAATCAAAATCACCTTGACTCTGCCAGTCTCAAACATAAATTTCCTGAGTGTATTTTGGGGTCATGGACTAAGTAGGCACAAGGACAGCATCTGGGAAAGGTTTGGTTGGTAGGACAGGCCCATCAACAAAACATCTTTGGAGAAGTTCTTTGCCATCTTCGAGGCTCCTGGCTCAAATGATTCCATAGGGGGTTGACTAAAGCTTTCTCTGTGGAAGTCTATGCTAAGAAATGCTTCACTTTGTGGGAAAACCTGGATGAAAACTCACCTCGATGGCTTCTCTACATGAATGGGTTCTGTATTGCCATTCATGCTTTGTGAAAAATTTTTCTTGATGTTTTCAGAACGCTGCTTTTCAGTGATTACAGCTAATTTATCTGCTTTCTCCTAGGGCCACAATTACCTAAAGGTAGTGAAAGGGAACAGAAAGAGGAAAGGGAGCATACTTTGATAATGCTGTCCTCTCTCACTGTATTTCTGAGCATCTGCAGTCTTGGATTTTGCCTTTAACTTGCAGCTTTCCAAATTCTGCCACAATTCAAAGTATGTCTCATAGGGAAGCCTTTGAAGTTTCACCCTCCCCTCCAACCTTCCTCCTAGCAGAGAGGTTAAGGAAAACTAAGTCAATCAGTGTGGAAATGCTTCCCTTCCAATTCAATTGCAGCTGTGTTACATCCAGATGTCTGACTCAAGAAGGAACCAGGTAAGCTACCGGCACCCAAATACTCAGGTCTCAATTGATGAAACTCCAAGACCAGAAATGCCTGACTCTCATTCTAAGAAAGGCTCTCTAAAGGTACATGGAGAAGCAGTTTTGTGCTTTCTGAAAATAGAATCTGGGGGTTATGAACAAGGATAAAATTTTGCCACCGTCCCAAGAGCCCCTGAATAGCTACCTGGGTAACGTCTGATCCTGCTCTGCCCAACTCTCCAAGAAAATGGGGTTAATACCTCCCCAGATGGCTACAGGGAGGATTAAGGGTTATTATTCTTGGCATCCAGCTCTAGCAATTGTGACCTTGTTCATTCTAAAATAAGACATTAAATATAAAAATGCAAACAATGATCCCTGAATCTGACTCTATAATAGGGTGGGGACTTTTTTTCCACAGGGCCTCTGACACTGCCTCCTATACTCCAACCTACTGGCTGTACCCTCCTCTTATTCAGGCCTCAAGTTTGTAAGGTATTAGTCACTAATGCCACAAAGCCCTTCAAGGAGTCGGCAGCTATTACAAATAGTACAAAGAATGAACCCCAGAATTATCAGGGTGTGTCAGGCCTGAATTCACCCTAAAGAAACAAAGTGGTACCCCTTTACCCCAAACCTGGGCTCTCAAGGGCAATCAGTGAGGTCTAGTGAGAACTGTGTATTACATCATGTAGTACTCATAAACGCACTGTAAGGAAGGTACTATCAAAAACGTCATTTCACACATGAGGAAATATAGTTTAGAGAGGACACACAATTTACCCTACGTTACACAGCTAAGAAGGTACAGACAAAGGTTCAAATATCAGTCCTACAACTAGCTGTGTAAACTACAGGTTAGTTTTTTTTTTTTAACTTTCTGGAGCCTCAGTTTCCTCATTTGTAAAGTGGGGATAATGAGGGATGCCTGGGTGGCTCAGCTGGCTAAGTGTCTGCCTTTGGCTCAGGTCATGATCCCAGGGTCCTGGAATCAAGTCCCACATTGGGCTCCTTGCTCAGTGGGGAGCCTGCTTCTCCCTCTGCCTACTGCCCCCCCTGCTTGTGCTCTCTCTCTGACAAATAAATAAGTACATACATAAAGTGGGGATAATGATAATTCCTACCTCATAGGGGATCTAAGGATTAAATGAAATATTGTAGGAAAAGTGTCTAACAAGTGCCTGGCACACAGTAAATATGCAATATGGGTTAGTTTTTTCACAGATCAATACGACAGGAGTTTGACATCATTTCCATATAATAATAGGGCTTAAAATACTGAAAGACTGGGCGCCTGGGTGGCTCAGTTGGTTAAGCGACTGCCTTCGGCTCAGGTCGTGATCCTGGAGTCCCGGGATCGAGTCCTGCACCGGGCTCCCTGCTCAGCAGGGGGTCTGCTTCTCCCTCTGACCCTCTTCCCTCTCGTGCTCTCTGTCTCTCATTCTCTCTCTCTCAAATAAATAAATAAAATCTTTAAAAAAAAAAAAATACTGAAAGACTACTTAGTCCAATTACCTACATTAAGTATGAACTCCTCTACCAAATCCTTGATAAGAAGTGGCAAAGCCTCTGCTTGAATACACTCATTCCCTCACAAGGTGGCCCATTTTGCTTTTAGAAAGCCAAATTCTCAAAAACAAAAAAAAAAAAAAAGAAAGAAAGCCAAATTCTCTCCTACCAAGCCAACGTCTCCCGTCTTGGAATTTCCATCCCTTGATCCTAGTGCTGCTTTCCAGAATCACAGAGAGAAAGTCCAGTTCCCTTTCTACATGACAGTTCTTCAAGTACTTGAAGGCAGGTATCGTGTTCCCCCAGGCTCTTAGCTTTGGTCCTTTCAACTCTTCATGTATCACAGCCCCAAAGGAGACAGGCCCTAGTTGGAATTCTAAACCTTTCCCATATTTGCAGTGTGACCTTAAGCAAGTTATTTAACCTCTCTGTGCTCATATCTTCATATGTATAATAGGGAAAATGATTTTTGCCTCACAGAGCAGTTATGAGTGCTAAATTAGATAAAGTAAAATACTAGCTAGTACACAGCCCAATAGATACCAGGCCCTCAATAAATGTCAGTCACTTTTTAGAATGTATTCTAATTAGTAAATATCTCTCAAAGTTAGCCAAAGTTAGTTTCTGATGGAACTTGCCAAGGGTTGTGCTTTTGAAGCCAAGGAGTTATGTGAGTCTCTCTGCAATGGCAGCCCAAAGATGAAGTGGAATCCAGAAAGGTAAGGATGAAAGAAGAAAGGAATCAGGATCATTCAATCAGTGACCCAAAAGAAAGGTAAGTATCACCATATTACATGTTGTTTATGATCCCTTCTTTGAGACCCAGGACTGCACATGTGGGCCACATTCCCTAATTCAAAAAGGAGAGAAGAAAATATTTAGAAAATAATTTAAAAATTATTGAAGTCATAGTTCTGGGTCTTTGCAGCAGTTGGCCCCTCAAAGTCCAAAGATATTTAGCAGAGGGCTTTAAGATTTTCAGTTGTATCCTTCCAGGTCCTGAAGTCTAGGTATGTGAAAAAACCCTAATATGATGTCCCATGAGTCACTGCTGAGTTCCTTCCAGCTAGAAAATTTGTCAGCTGCATGACAACTCTAAAATCCCCAAGTGGCAAATCGCCAATGTTAATACCATCACCATAATCATTACACGTATTCTCTTTCAGTAACTGCAAGGGAAGGAGTCTCAGGCAAAAATATGAATTGTTGTTCTATTATTCTTCAGAGTTGACCCAAAGCACTGCTTCTACAAATTGACAGGTGGCTTGAACATAAGTGCCCCCAAATAGGTCAAAATACCCCAGTATTAAAGCAGCAGGAACACAAACTATGGCAGAAAAGGTTTTTCCATCTGCCAATGAAACACAACAACCTGCAATGAAGATCCATTGTTAAGTCTCAAGAGTCAGCCCAAACGAGCCTTTCTAGTTACTCCCTGGTCTGTGCTAGAGGATCCAGTTATTATACTCAGCAGACAAGTTTCAATTCCATCCAGAAATAGCCTTAAGTGGTTCCTTCATTTAGTGAAGACACTAGCCACTCAGGAGAGACTGTAAGGTACAGAAAAGCTTCGTTCAGACCACTGGGCATACCTGTGCCCTAGGCAGAGATTTCATAGTGTCTTTGAGTCTGGTGGTGTCTGAATAGTTTCTTCTCAAAACTGTTTAAGGCTTTGTTAAAAGGGAACGCTTAACTGCCACTTTACCCTGATCATCTACCCCATCCTTGGGAAGAATGGGGAAGTTATAGACACCCTATCAGGTTTCTAAACTCAAACTTAAGAGGAAAACTTTAAAGTTGCTCTACCACTACCTCAGAAGTTTTTTTTTTAAAGTCACAGAAGAAAAGGACTTTGAGGAAAATAGTCAAATTAGGCAGTTAGACTTTAGTCATTAAGTCCTGATACCTCTTTTCTAGAGACCCTGGTGGTACACCTACAGAGGAGAGTCAGAGGTCACTAAGCAAATTCAATCTGGCTGGCAAGGGGGCGTCCCACTGCAGCTTTCAGTGACAAGAATTGGATCCTGCTGGTCACAGTCTCTCTTCTATTCGACACTTCCTATTTCCCGTTGAAGTGGGTCCTGAATAGCCCGTTCCCAAGTAAAGGCCCTCTGTAAGGGCGTTACAGTCGCATGGTGGAAACACCTTAGCAGAGTTGAGCTTGGTGCCAGGATGGGCCACTGAAGGCATCTGCGGCTGCAAGAAGCCTGGCCACGGAGGGACGGACACACACACACACACACACACACACACACTCTCTCTCTCTCTCTCTCTCTCACAGAGAAAGAGAGCGGGAGAGCGAGCGAGAGAGAGAGCGCGAGAGCGAGAGCGAGCGAGACAGAGCGAGAGCAGAAGAGCAGGAAACTAAGAGAGCAGGTCAGGTCAACGTAGCCCTCCCGGCATTTCCACCTGCCCCCTTCTTCCTGACACCGGCGCCAGATCAGATGTCAAACAAAAACTCCGCAAAAAAGTCCCGTGATGGGACGACTTCCACCTCTCCCTCGGCAAAGCCTCCCTGGACTCCCAGAGCCTCCCCCACCACCCAGGTCCCGGCCAGCCCTCCATCCCCACCCCGCCCCCGGCCCACTCTGCCCTTCGCCCCAGCGAGGCCTGTCCCCTCTCGGGACACCTCGGAGCCCGGAGGCTGGCGGCCTCAGGCCCCCCGGGCCGGCAGGGCTGCGGCTGGCCCAGAGCGGGCGGCCCGTGTGCGGGGACTGCGGGAACCGGTTCTCGCTTCGGCGCCCGGCGAGGGCAGGGGGCGGTGGCTACCAGTACCTGTCAGGCCTCTTCCCAGGACCAGCGGCGGCGCAACTTCAGGAGCCCATGTCCGTCCAGGGGGCCCGGCCCCTCTCCCGGGAGGGGGGGGCGCGGATCCCGGGGAGGGGGCTGGGGGGCCCGGGCAGCTCTAGCCCCTTCCCATGCTCCCCGCCCGGCGCCTGGCCGGGGCCGGACAGCGCCTCCGCCCGCCCCTGCGCACCGCCTCACACCCGCGCTCACACACACTCACACTCCCTCGCGCGCTCTCACACACGCACTCCCCTCCCTCCTCCTCCTCTGTTTATCTCCTCCAGCTGTCTGGGGACCCAGGAGAAGCCCAGCACCGCGCCTGCGCCACGCAGTCTCCGCCCCCGCCCCGCGCCTCACAGCCGGCGGCTACGCTACGGAGAGAGCGTCCGGCGGTTTCCAGAATGGCTAGCCGGGCCCCTCCCCCGCCCCGCGCGCCCGGTCAACGTCTGCTGCCGGCGGTGCCTACTAACCTGCTAGTGGGGGAGCCCCGCACCGCCGCAACCAATCCGCTTCTGCGCTCGTCGGACCTGCAGCCAGTGGGCAGGCGGGAAAGCCGGGCTAAGCCCCGGGGCATCCTGGGAATCGTAGTTTTTCCCCGTGGAAGAGCTCCTGCCCAGCGGGCTCACCCCGCCCAGTTGCCATTAGTTACCCTGACGCACCTCCCACCCCACATCCAAGGAAAATGCTCCCTCACATTGCTTCTGGGGCACCCCTAACACTCACCCATTGCCCCTCAGAGCCCGACACAAGTCTCCTAAGAGCCTCACCAAGACTTCCTCAGATCCCCTGAATTGGGAGACTTAGGCTGGGGCCCCAATGCCCCCCTCCCATCCCCTAGGGCCGAGCTTCGTCTTACTCTTTCCTGCCCTGGGGTTGTTGCTGAGTGGCACATTCCTCACTCTTGCTCCTGGGCCTGAAGAGGATAAAAGGTAATCAGTCCTACAACCGAGTGGCTTGGAGGGGAGCCAATCACACACTATGGAAACCCTCAGGCTGACCGAAAGAGAGCGAGAGACCGGGTCCTTCTGAGATTAACTGGTGGAGACGAACACCACTGATCCCCCCCTTCTAAGGAAGCTGCAGTTCCAGCCTAGTGGAGTGCCAAGTCTAACTGAGGAGACACCGTCCTCTCTAAGGAAGTTCCCAAGGTGACAAGGGAGGCATCATGCCTAACTTGGGAAGGCAGAGACCAGGCCCCACCCATGAGGCGCCTCAGGTCAGAAAAAGAAATTGTCATCATCTTTTGAGAATGGAAACTTGTCACTCACCCATAGGGTGGGTGTCATTTGTCAGATAATAATAATTCGCTTTTATTTAGTATTTACTATGTCACCACTGTATTGAGTACAATTTCTTAGATACTCTTACTGTGTTTCACGGAAAAGAAAGCTGAGGCACAAAGACATTAAAACCAACTTGCCCCGGGTCACATAGCTGACAAGGAACCAAACTGGGATTCAAACCTAGATCTGCATTACTACAGAGTCTGAGCTTTTGGACACTGCCTGTCCCTCCCGTGAGAACCAGGCGGCACCTACATACATGTCTAGCATCCATAGTGTTTGTTCCATGTTTGTCACTCCATGAGTTGCTTTTTTCCTGCTTCTGCTCACATCAAGTGTATAAATTAGTCTGTGAGCTCCCAAAGGGTGATTTCTTCCCATTTGGAGGAGTTAGAACCTACTTGTGAATTCAGCTTTGTGAAATGCTTTTCTCCTATAAATGTGGGTCATTCTTCCTGATCTCTCCCCCACAGATGTTCACTGAATATAAAATATCATAAACATTGGGACTAGAAGAAAGCTGAGATTATCTATCCATAGCTCTCCAAGCTCAGGCTGAAACCCTGGCTAGGGTCACTGGTTCAATTAAATTGAAAAATAACTAACATGGGGCACCTGCATGGTTCAGTCTGTTAAGCATCTGCCCAGCGTCAAGCTCCCGGCTGAGCAGGGAGCCTGCTTCTCCCTCTCCAGCTCCACCACCCCCAGCCCCGCTTGTGTTCCCTCTCTCGCTGTCTCTGTCAAATAAATAAGTAAAATCTTAAAAAAAAAAAAGAAAAAAGAAAAATAACATATATGGAGCGTTTACCATGAGAGGTAAGTTCTTATCAGTGAATTAAACAATCCTCACAAATCGCATAGTTAAGAAGTGGCACAGCTGGGATTCAAACCCGGATTATATGAATCCAGAATTCCCATTTTAAGCCCTTGCTCTACGCTGGCAATGTCACAGAGGCTCTTAAGAAATACCAACAGGGAAGTGTGGGTGATATGTCTGTGGCTCCTAGCAGTCTTTGACACATAGTAGACAGTAAGTAAGTGTTGGCAGAATGAACTTTTGTTGGTAAGGAATGGATGATAGTGATGTGGTTTTGAAACATAGGTGAGGTTTGGTGGGGTGAGGTCCGGAGCCCAGACCAAGAAAGAATTCTTGAGACGTCTTTGGTGCAAAGTGGTGGTTTTATTAAAGCATGGGGAGGGCGCCTGGGTGGCTCAGTTGGTTAAGCGACTGCCTTCGGCTCAGGTCATGATCCTGGAGTCCCGGGATCGAGTCCCGCATCGGGCTCCCTGCTCAGCAGGGAGTCTGCTTCTCCCTCTGACCCTCCCCCCTCTCATGTGCTCTCTCTCATTCTCTCTCTCTCAAATAAATAAATAAAATCTTAAAAAAAAAAAAAAAAAAGAAATTAAAAAAAAAAAAGCATGGGGAGAGGGCCTCTGGGCAGAAAGAGCTACTACACAGGGGTAGTGAGGAGTGGCTGATTATATACTTGGGAGTTGGGGGAAGTAAGGAAAAAGGAGGTTTCAAAAGAACTTTCATATGCTAAAGAGGACGGACCTACGAGATACCTACGAGATACCCGAGGCCTTGCCATTGTCAAGTTAAGGTTGTTTTCCCCTCTAGCTAGTTATTGACATTAAGATAGTTGAGAGATTCCTGGAAGAAACTCATACCTGTCCCGCCCAGGAGTAGGGGGTGGGGGAAGGTTGCAGGGTGTCAGCTTACGCTTTGTTTTCAGCTAACGTCTGCTCCGTCATCAATAAGATGAAGAATATTAATAATAGCTGAGGAGTACCTGGGTGGCTCAGTTGGTTAAGGATCTGACTTCGGCTCAGGTCATGATCTTGGGGTTCTGGGATTGAGCCCCACGTCGAGCTCCACATCAGGCTCTGCTTGTCCTTGTCCTTCTCCCTCTGACCACCCCCCCCACTCATTAAATAATAGCTGCAGCTAGGGCGCCTGGGTGGCTCAGTCGTTAAGCGTCTGCCTTCGGCTCAGGTCATGATCCCAGGGTCCTGGGATCGAGTCCCACATCGGGCTCGCTGCTCAGCGGGAAGCCTGCTTCTCCCTCTCCCACTCCCCCTGCTTGTGTTCCTGTTCTCGCTGTCTCTCTCTGTCATATAAATAAATAAAATCTTTAAAAAAAAAAAAAATAATAATAATAGCTGCAGCTAAAATTAATTGATTATTTTCTTAAATAAAATAAAATAGGGTACCTGGGTGGCTCAGTCGTTAAGCGTCTGCCTCCGGATCAGGTCATGGTCCCAGGGTCCTGGGATCGAGTCCCACATCAGGCTCCCCGCTCAGCGGGAAGCCTGCTTCTCCCTCTCCCACTCCCCCTGCTTGTGTTCCCTCTCTCGTGTGTCTCTCTCTGTCAAATAAATAAATAAAAATAAATAAATAAAATGAAAATAATTATTTATTATCTACCAGGAGCTCACTTGCCCTCCCATGCACTCTCTTTTCTACATATATGAATATACATGCATATGTGCTATATGAGTATATTGCATATGTATACATGTATATACATATACATTATGTATATGTGCATACATTTATCTATGTACACGCACACATACGTTCACACACACACTAACTCATTTGATTCCCATAACCACCTTATGAATTAGGTTTTATTCTTACTCCCATTTTTACATAGAAAAAACAGGCTCACGTGAGAGTTAAGTTCAGAATCAGGCGCCCCTCCCATCCAGAGATGTTTTTAGATAATTTAAGAGAAAACTTTCTAACTTATAGAACTGGGCTGATTTGGGAGGTTGTAAACTCTGTTTTTGGTAGTATTCAAGGATAGAATGTATAATCATCTGTCCAGGATACGGGAGAAGCAATCATTTTGTTGGGTCGATATTTAAGTCACTAATTCCAATATTCTCTTGTTTGGCTTTTGGAAGAAAACAAAGATTGTTCAAATAAGGCTTGTGACAATGAATGTAGCTCCTTTTTCTCCCCTAAGTGCACTAGATAATGCCCCAGCTGATCAGCTCTGCAGAGCTAATCACTGATACAACCATTTTCATCTCTGGATTGGACTCCTGGGCAAAAGGAGGGATATTCAACCTAAAATTGAAGATGCCCTTGTTCTACAACCTAGAAATTTTACTTCTAATACTTTAGAGGAACTGTTACATGTGTGTACAAGTAGACATGGGCAAGGAACACTACTTCCAGCCCTGTTGTAATAGCAAAAAAAAAAAGTCAAAACAACCTAATTGTCCTGGAGGCGAAAGGATGAATGAATTATCGTTTGTTCATACAGTGAAGTACTACACAACCAATTAATTTATTTACATGTTATCAAGATAGATAAATCTTTACAACATAATAATGAATGGAAAAAAGGAAGTTGAAAGATGATGCATTCAGTATGATATTTATGTAAAATTTAACACAAAAATATCACATATTATAGATACATATGCGGTAAAAGTACACAAATTGAAATGGGAAAGACATGCAGCAATTTTGGGAGAATGGTTGCCACTGAGAAAAAGGAAGAAAGAAGAGATGAGGGATGATGTTTTAGCTATATTTGTAACATTTTATTTTTTTAATTTTTAATTTTTATTTTTTTTAAAGATTTTATTTATTTGACAGAGGCACAGCGAGAGAGAGGGAACACAAGCAGGGGGAGTGGGAGAGGGAGAAGCAGGCTTCCCGCGGAGCAGGGAGCCCAATGCGGGGCTGGATCCCAGGACCCTGGGATTATGACCTGAGCCGAAGGCAGACGCTTAACGACTGAGCCACCCAGGCGCCCCTATTTGTAACATTTTATTTTTATTTTTTTTTTTAAGGTTTTATTTATTTATTTGACAGAGAGAAACACAGCTAGAGAGGGAACACAAGCAGGGGGAGTGGGAGAGGGAGAAGCAGGCTCCCCGCGGAGCAGGGAGCCTGATGCGGGGCTCAATCCCAGGACCCTGGGACCAGGACCTGAGCCGAAGGCAGACGCTTAACGACTGAGCCGCCAGGGGCCCCTATTTGTAACATTTTATATCTTAAAAGATCAGAAGCAAATATAGCAAAATATTCAAATATTAAATTTTTATCTTGGGGGTTATATTATTAACTGTACTTTGTGAAAGTTTGCAAAAGTTTATAATTACTTGTTAAAATTTTATTTTTTTTTTTTATTTTTAAAGATTTTATTTATTTATTTGACAGAGAGAGACACAGCGAGAGAGGGAACACAAGCAGGGGGAGTGGGAGAGGGAGAAACAGGGTCCCTGGATGCCGGGCTCTATCCCGGGACTCCGGATCATGACCTGAGCCGAAGGCAGACGCTTAACGACTGAGCCACCCAGACGGTCCTATTTGTTAAAATTTTTAAAATTAAATAAGGGGCAAAAAATCCATCTTGACACAGGCACCAAACTAAAGGTCTAGTAAAAAGAAAAAAGTTAGGGCGCCTGGGTGGCTCAGCTGGTTAAGCGACTGCCTTCAGCTCAGGTCATGATCCTGGAGTCCGGGGATCGAGTCCCGCATTGGGCTCCCCCCTGCTCAGCGAGGAGCCTGCTTCTCCCTCTGACCCTCCCCCCTCTCATGTACTCTCTCTCATTCTCGCTCTCTCAAATAAATAAATAAATCTTTAAAAAAAAAAAAGAAAAAAAGTTAAAAGTCTGTATCTGTACTCTGGTAATTATTATTATACAAGAATCTCATTGTTTAAAAAAAAACAACAGGTTCTACCTCCTTGTATTTTCTTTAGGACTTGTAGTTGCAAACATTTGGGGAGTACAGTCTGGGTCACTGTAAGAAAAGGTTGAGACTTGCTGATTTCAGCTGGTCTCTTCATTTTACCAAGGAGAAAACGATGGCCTACAACAGTTCAGTGACTAGCCTAAAGTCACAAATTACCAAGGGCCCAACCTGTCCACTCCAGTCCGACTGGTCCATCCAGAGTATCCAAACTCATCTTAAAGACACTGCACCTTTGTTCAAGTTGTTCCCTTTACTTGGAATCATGCTCCTACTGCCATTTATCTAACTGATCGGTTCTTTCTCTAAAGCTCTACTCAGCTCGGCCAAGAAAGAGTTAGCCAATCTCATTCCCCAAACTAGGGTCTGAATGTTAAAGTTGAGCAGGCTCTAAAGGGTTCCCTGCTAGGCACCCTCAGTTCTCTGATCGGTCCTTCCCAGGAAGGCATGTTCTCTGTCTCACAGAGAAACACATTTTTGTGTTTGAACTACTCTGATCATGAGGCAGCCCTTAATAAAAGTTCTTATTTGTCTTAACTCTGTTCTCTGTAACAACATAGATTTTGTATATTAAATGAGGTGGTATTTGTGTAAACTGTAAAGGCCTAGGCCAATTTGGTGAGGGGTGGCAAGAGTGGCAGTCATAATAATCCCTTTTCCACTTAAAAAAGTTTCAGATAATGAATACAGCTCTCATGTCCCTAGTGAGTCTTTTCTTTCCTAAACAAAATGTATCCATTTCCTTCTGATACAGCTGGAAAAAAAGGGGGGGCGCACAAAGATTGATGTTAGTGAGGAGGACATTCAAGAGAATATGTCAAGGAATCCTATGGCATTTCCAAAAGAAGCATCCCAAAAATATCTATGCAAGGATAGCCCCACTAGAAGGGTTAGCAGATGGAACTGTTTTCAGTTACAGGTAATGTATAACCTGACCAGCAGTGGCTTTAACCATGAAGGTGAGATTTCTCACATTAACAAGAGGTCCTGAGGTAGGCAATTGCTGTAATTAGTTCAGCTGCTCAGCATAATTCATTTCTATTTTTTCTGCTCCAGGATCTTTAGTTTTGGTTTTTCACTCTAGTAATAAAATGGCTGCTGCAGCACCAAGCATCATATCTACGATAAAGGCAAAAAGAATCGAGGTGGGGCAGGGGAGAGAAGCATCACTAGCTGTCTTTTATTAAGAAAGCAAAAGCTTTTGGGGCGCCTGGGTGGCTCAGTCGTTAAGCATCTGCCTCCGGCTCAGGTCATGATCCCAGGGTCCTGGGATTGAGCCCCGCATTGGGCTCCCTGCTTGGCGGGAAGCCTGCTTCTCCCTCTCCCACTCCCCCTGCTTGTGTTCCCTCTCTCGCTGTGTCTCTCTCTGTCAAATAAATAAATAAAATCTTAAAAAAAAAAAAAAAAAAGAAAGAAAGCAAAAGCTTTTTAGAAGCCCCCAAAGGGTGTTGTATCTTACTTGCCAGAACTGTCTTGTAACTACCTACAAGGTAGGTTTGGGAAAGTCTGGAAAGCAATTATTTAGCATTTCCAGCCTCTATATTGCAAGAGGAGGCCAAGGAAAAGAGATTAATGAATAGATATTGGGCTAGCCGCACTAGGAATATGTGCTATAAAACCTTTCAAGATGGTAGTTTGGGGCATAACTCAGAGTCCAGGGGCCACACCTAGTTCTGTATGGTTAGATTCTCGGCAGTGCCAGGGTTCCTAGTATCAGTCAAAATCAGGGAGATAACTTCTGATAATCAAACTCAGAAAAAACAGATCAAATAGAATTCAGTGTTTTAATGTACATGGGGAAGAGTTAACCTTGCAGTCGATAGACCAGGTTTCCTTCCCCGGGGACCAGGTTAGTGCACCAAGGCACGAAAAAGCCAAGACTCTGTTACCTGTTGGATGAGCAGGTTATTTAGACTCTTTATGCTTCTGTAAATAGAGTATACCATATGCCACCATCTACTTGACAAGAGTTATAAATAGAAATTAGCAGTATGTATGTAGAACACATTGAAATTGTGACATTCAAATTTTAAAACACCAATGAATTGGAGGACTAACACTACCCAACTTCAAGACTTATTATAAAGTTATAATAATCAAGACAGAGAGAGGGGCGCCTGGGTGGCTCAGTTGGTTAAGTGTCTGCCTTTGGCTCAGGTCATGATCCCAGGGTCCTGGGATCGAGCCCCGCATTGGGCTCCCTGCTCGGCGGGAGGCCTGCTTCTCCCTCTCCGCCTCCCCCTGCTTGTGTTCCCTCTCTCGCTGTGTCTCTCTCTGTCAAATAAATAAATAAAAATCTAAAAAAAAAAAAAAAAATCAAGACAGAGTGGTATTGGCAAAAGCACAGACAAATACATTAATGGAACAGAATAGAGAACCCCAAAAAAGACCCACACAAATATAGTCAACTGTTTGTTGACAAACAAGCAAAGACTATTTAATGGAGAAAAGATATTCTTCTCAAAAAATGGTGCTGGATGGGGCACCTGGGTGGCTCAGTCGTTAAGCGTCTGCCTTCGGCTCAGGTCACGGTCCCAGGGTCGTGGGATCGAGCCCCACATTGGGCTCCCTGCTCAGCGGGAAGCCTGCTTCTCCCTCTCCCACTCCCCCTGCTTGTGCTCCCTCTCTCGCTTTGTCTCTCTCTGTCAAATAAATAAATAAAAAACCTTTAAAAAAAAAATGGTGCTGGAATAACTGGACATCCACATACTAAAAAAAAAAAAAAAAAGAATCTAGATACTGCCCTTATATCTTTCACAAAAATTAACTCATAATGGATCATAGACTTAATGTAAAACATAAAACGATAAGACTTCTTGAAGATAACAAAGGAGAAAATTTAGGTAACCCTGAGTGGGGTGATGAGTTTTTAGATCCATGAAAGAAAAACTTGAAAACCTGGACATCATTAAAATTAAAAACTTCTGCTCTGCAAAAGACACTTTTAAGAGGATGAAAAGACAAACCCCAGACTGGGAAAAAAAATTTGCAAAACACATATCAGCTAATGGACTTGTATTCAAATCATATAAAGATCTCTTAAAACTCAACAAGAAGACAAACAACCCAATTAAAAAATGGACAGAGATCTTGGGGTACCTGGGTGGCTCAGATGGTTAAGCCATCTACCTTCAGCTGGGGTCATGATTCCAGGGTACTGGGATCGAGCCCCACGTCCAGCTCCTGGCTCAGCAGGGAGCCTCCATCTCCCTCTCCCTCTGCCTCTTCCCCTGATCATGCTTTCTCTCTCTCTCTCTCTGTATCTCTGTGTCTCAAATGAATGAATTAAAAAAATAATTTTTTTAGATAAAATAAAAAATAAAAAATGGACAAAGATCTGGACATCTCACCAAAGAAGATATATAGGCAGTAAATAAGCATATGCTTTCAAGATGCTCAACATCAGCTGTCTTTAGAGAATTGCAACCTGGGCGCCTCGGTGGCTCAGTCAGTTAAGCATCTTCCTTTGGCTAAGGTCATGATCTCAGGGTCTCTGTTCAGTGGGGAGTCTGCTTCTCCCTCTCACTCTCCCTCTCTCTCTCTCAAGTAAATAAATAAAATCTTTTAAAAAGAGAGAATTGCAACTTAAAACAACAAGATATTACTACAAATGTATGAGAATGGCTAAAATCCAAAAAACTAACAATACCAAATGCTGGCAAGGATGTAGAGCAATAGTAACTTTTTTGTTAACTAGTTGGCTGATTTTTTTTTTAATTTAATTTTTAAATTTAAATTCAATTAGTTAACATAGAATGTATTATTCGTTTCAGAGGTAGAAGTCAGTGATTCATCAGTCTTTTATTTAATTTAAATTTTTTTTTTTTTTTGGTGGGCAGCAAAGCAAGGTTTATTGAGCGATAGCAAAGTGATAGTAAAAGCTCCCAAGGAGGGAGGGGACCCAAGGGGGTTGCCACTGGAATTTCTACCTCTAGGGGTTTTTATGGGCTTTGTTGTCAGACTGTTTTAATCTGATTAACCCTCCCAGTGCCTGTCATCCAATCAGGTTTTTGGGAAACCTATCATATGGGAAAGGGTGAAGGCTCCTTCCAGGGTGGTGTAAAATCCTTTTAAGGTTGTTTTCCTCTTAGGGCAGGGGGTGGGGGGCCCTTGTCCTTGCCTGCTCGCCTTCCAATTATCCTTCATCATTCCCCCGCCTCTGAAGAGGTAGCCCTAACTGCTGTTAGAGACGAAGGGCGACAGCTGATCGTAGCTACTTCCTGCAGTCTTTTTTTTTTTTTTAAGATTTTATTGATTTATTTGAGAGATAGAGAGAGGGAGGGAAAGAGAGAGAGAGGATAAGCCAGGGGGAGGGGCAGAGGGAGAGGGATAAGCAGACTCCCACTGTGCAGGGAGCCTGATGCTGGGCTCAATCCCAGGACTCTGAGATCATGACCTGAGCTGACGGCAGATGCTTCACCGACTGAGCCACCCAGGAGTCCCCATCAGTTTTATATAATACCCAGTGCTCATTACATCACATGCCCTCTTTAATGTCCATCATCCAGTTACTGCATCACCCTACCCACCTTCCCTCCAGCAACCCTCAGTTTGTTTCCTATGATTAAGAATCTCCTATGGTTTGTCTCCCTCTCTGGTTTTGTCTTGTTTCATTTTTTCCTCTCTTCTCCTATGATCCTTTGTTTTGTTTCTTAAATTCCACATATGAGTGAGATCATATGATAATTGTCTTTCTCTGATTGACATATTTTGCTTAGCATGATACCCTCTAGTTCCATCCACATCTTTGCAAATGGCAAGATTTCTTTTTTTTTCCTTGATGACGGAGTAGTATTCCATTGTATATATATATATATATATACCACATCTTCTTTATCCATTCATCTGTCAATGGACATCTGGGCTCTTTCCATAGATTGGCTACTGTGGACACTGCTGCTATAAACATTGGGGTGCATGTACCCCTTCCGATCACTACATTTGTATCTTTGGGGTAAATACCCACTAGTGCAATTCTTGGGTTGTAGGGTAACTTTATTTTCAACTTTTTGAGGAACCTCCATACTGTTTTCCAGAGTGGCTGCACCAGCTTGCATTCCCACCAACACTGCAGGAGGGTTCCCCCTTCTCCACATTCTCGCCAACATCTGTCGTTTCCTGACTTGTTAATTTTAGCCATTCTGACTGGTGTGAGGTGGTATCTCATTGTGGTTTTGATTTGTATTTCCCTGATGCTGAGTGATGTTGAGCACTTTTTCATGTGTCTGTTGGCCATTTGGATGTCTTCTTTGAGAAATCCCTGTTCATGTCTTCTACCCTATCGTGATTGGATTATTTGTTCTTTGGGTGTTGAGTTGGTAAGTTCTTTATAGATTTCGGATACTAGACCTTTCTCTGATATGTCATTTGCAAATATCATCTCCCATTCTGTCAGTTGTCTTTTGGCTTTGTTGCCTGTTTCCTTTGCTGTGCAAAACTTTTTATCTTGATAAAGTCCCAATAGTTCATTTTGCCTTCGTTTCCCTATGGAGATGTGTCTAGCAAGAAGTTGCTGTGGCTGAGGTCACAGAGGTTGCTGGTTGTGTTCTCCTCTAGGATTTTGATGGATTCTTGTCTCACATTTAGGTCTTTCATCTGTTTTGAGTCTATTTTTGTGTATGGTGTAAGGAAATGGTCCAGTTTCATTCTTCTGCATGTGGCTGTCCAATTTTCCCAACACCATTTGTTGAAGAGGCTGTCTTTTTTTCATTGGATATTCTATCCTGCTTTGTTGAAGATCAGTTGACCATAGTGTTCAGGGTCCATTTCTGGGTTCTCTATTCATTTCATTGATATATGTGTCTGTTTTTGTGCCATACCGTACTGTTTTGATGATGACAGCTTTGTAATAGAGCTTGAGGTCCGGAATTGTGATACCACCATCTTTGGTTTTCTTTTTCAACATTCCTTTGGCTATTTGGTGTCTTTTCTGGTTCAAAACAAATTTTAGGATTATTTGTTCCAGCTCTATGAAAAAAGTTGATGGTATTTTGAAAGGGATTGCATTGAATGTATAGATTGCTCAAGGTAGCATGGAAATTTTAACAATATTTGTTCTTTCACTCCATGAGCATGGAATACCATTTCTTTGTGTCTTCCTCAATTTCTTTCATGGATATTCTATAGTTTTCTGAGTACAGATCCTTTGCCTCTTTGCTTAGGTTTATTTCTAGGTATCTTATGGTTTTGGGTGCAATTGTAAGTGGGATCAACTCCTTAATTTCTCTTTCTTCTCTCTCGTCGTTAGTGTATAGAAATGCAACTGATTTCTGTGCATTGATTTTATATCCTGCCACTTTGCTGAATTCCTGTATGAGTTCTAACAATTTTGGGGTGGAATCTTTTGGGTTTTCCACATAGTGTATCATGTCATCTGTGAAGAGTGAGAGTTTGACTTCTTTGCCCATTTGGATGCCTTTTATTTCTTTTTGTTGTCTGATTGCTGAGGCTAGGACTTCTAGTACTATGTTTCTTTTTTCTTTTTTTCCTATCTTTTCTTTTAGTACTATATTGAACAGCAGTAATGAGAGTGGATATTCCTGCCGTGTTTCTGACCTTAGGCGAAAAGCTCTCAGTTTTTCCCCATTGAGAAGGATATTTGCTGTGGGCTTTTCATATATGGCTTTTATGATATTGAGGTATGTTCCCTCTATCCCTACACTGTGAAGAGTTTTATTCAAGAAAGAATGCTGTACTTTGTCAAATGCTTTTTCTGTATCTATTGAGAGGATCATATAGTTCTTGTCCTTTCTTTTATTTATGTAGTGTATCACATTGATTGATTTGTGGATGTTGAACCACTCTTGTAACCCAGGAGTAAATCCCACTTGGTCATGGTGAATAATCCTTTTACTGTACTGCTGGATCCTGTTGGCTAGTATTTTGGTGAGAATTTTTGCATCCATGTTCATCAGGTATACTGGACTGTAATTTTCCCTTTTGGTGGGGTCTTTGTCTGGTTTGGGGATCAAGGTAATGCTGGCCTCATAAAAAGATTTTGGAAGTTTTCCTCCCATTTCTATTTTTTTAAATAGTTTCAGAAGAATAAGTATTAAATCTTCTTTAAATGTTTGGTAGAATTCCCCTCGCCCTGGACTGTTGTTTTTGGGGAGATTTTTGATTACTGCTTCAATTTCCTTGCTGGCTATGGGTCTGTTCAGGTTTTCTATTTCTTCCTGTTTCAGTTTTGGTAGTTTATACATCTCTAGGAATGCATCCATTTCTTCCAGATTGCCTAATTTTTTGGCATATCTCATAATATGTTCTTATAATTGTTTGTATCTCTTTGGTGTTGGTTGTGATCTCTCCTCTTTTATTCATTATTTTATTTATTTGGGTCCTTTCTCTTTTCTTTTTGACAAGTCTGCCAGGGGTTTATCAATCTTATTAATTTTTTTTTTAGGATTTTTTTTTTTTTAAATTTATTTGACAGAGAGAGACACAGTGAGAGAGGGAACACAAGCAGGGGGAGTGGGAGAGGAAGAAGCAGGCTTCCTGTGGAGCAGGGAGCCCGATGCGGGGCTTGATCCCAGGACCCTGGGATCATGACCTGAGCTGAAGGTAGACGCTTATTGACTGAGCCACCCAGGCATCCCTCAATCTTATTAATTCTTTCAAAGAACCAGCTCCTAATTTCATTGATCTGTTCTACTGTTCTTTTGGTTTGTATTTCATTGATTTCTGCTCTAATCTTTATTAATTCTCTTCTCCTGCTGGGTTTAGGCTTTATTTGCTTTTCTTTCTCCAGCTCCTTAAGGTGTAAGGTTAGGTTCTGTATTTGAGACTTTTCTTGTTTCTTGAGAAAGGTTTGTATTGCTATATACTTCCCTCTTAGGACTGCCTTTGCTGCATCCCAAAGGTTTTGAACAGTTGTGTTTTCATTTTCATTTGTTTCCATGAATTTTTAAAATTCTTCTTTAATTTCCTCATTGACCCATCCATTATTTAGTAGGATGCTCTTTAGCCTCCATGTCTTTGAGTTCTTTCCAAATTTCCTCTTGTGATTGAGTTCCAGTTTCAAAGCATTTTGGCCCAAAAATAAGCAGGGAATGATCTCAGTCTTTTGGTACCTGTTGAGACCTGATTTGTGAACCAGTATTTGATCTATTCTGGAGAATGTTCCATGTGCACTTGAGAAGAATGTGTATTCTGTTGCTTTAGGATGGAATGCTCTGAATATATCTGTGAAGTCCATCTGGTCTAGTGTGTCATTCCAAGCTCTTGTTTTCTTGTTGATCTTCTGCTTAGATGATCTGTCCATTGCAGTGAGTGGGGTGTTAAAGTCCCCTACTATTATTGTATTGTTATCAACACATTTCTTTAATTTTGTTTTTAATCGGTTTATATAATTGGCTGCTCCCATGTTAGGGGCATAAATATTTACAATTGTTAGATCTTCTTGTTGGCTAGGCCCTTTAATTATGATATAGTGTCTTCCTCATCTCTTATTACAGCCTTTGGTCTAAAATATAATTTGTCAGATATAAGGATTTCCACCCCAGCTTTCTTTTGATGTCCATTAGCATGATAAATGGTTTTCCACCCCCTCACTTTAAATATGGAGGTGTCTTTGGGTCTAAAATGAGTCTCTTGAAGACGGCATATTGATGGATCTTGCTTTTTTTTTTTTAAAGATTTTATTTATTTATTTGACAGAGAGAGACACAGCGAGAGAGGGAACACAAGCAGGGGGAGTGGGAGAGGGAGACGCAGGCTTCCCGCTGAGCAGGGAGCCTGATGCGGGGCTCGATCCCAGGACCCTGGGACCGTGGCCTGAGCCGAAGGCAGACGCTTAACGACTGAGCCACCCAGGTGCCCCTGGATCTTGCTTTTTTATCTAATTTGATACCTTGTGTTTTTTTATTGGGTCTTTTGATTAGCCCATTTACATTCAGAGTAACTATTGAAAGATATGAATTTAGTGCCATTGTATTTCCTGTAAAGTCACTGTTTCTATATATTGTCTCTGTTCCTTTCTGGTCTATATTACTTTTGGGCTCTCTGCTTAAAGGATTCCTTTTAATATTTCTTGTAGGGCTGGTTTAGTGATCACAAATTCTTTTAGTTTCTGTTTGTCCTGGAAACTTTTTATCTCTCCTACTTTGAATGGCATCCTAGCTGGATAAAGTATTCTTGGCTAGAGCAATAGTAACTTCCATTCATTGCTGGTGGGAACGTAAAATGGCACAGCCACTTTGGAAAACAGCCTGGCAGTTATTAGAAAGCTAAACATAGTCTTACCATATGATCCTGTGATTGTACTCTTAGGTGTTCACCCAAATAAATTGAAACTTATGTCAAAACAAAACCTGCATATAAATATTTACAGCAGCTTTATTCGTAACTGCCCAAAACTGGAAGCAATCAAAATGGCCTTCAAATAGTGAGTGGATAAATAAGCCATGGTACATCCATACAGTGGAATAGTAATCAATGATAAAAGGAAATGAACCGGGGCACCTGGGTGGCTCAGCCGTTTAGCGTCTGCCTTCGGCTCAGGTCATGATCCCAGGGTCCTGGGATTGAGCCCCGCATCGGGCTCCTTGCTCAGCAGGGAAGCCTGCTTCTCCCTCTCCCACTCCCCCTGCTTGTGTTCCCTCTCTCGCTGTCTCTCTCTGTCAAAAAATAAATAAAAATTAAAAAAAAAAAATAAAAAAACAACCAAACTCTTTAAAAAAAAAAAAGAAATGAACTATCAGAAAATATGGAAGCAACCCAAATGTCCATCTATAAATGAATGGATGAGGAAGATGTGGTATATATATATATCCATCCATATATATATCCATATATATACCAAATATCATATATTTGTCTTTGACTTATTTCACTTAGCGTTATATCCTCTAGATCTGTCCATGTTGTTGCAAAAGGCAGGATTTCTTTTTTTTTTTTAAAGATTTATTTTATTTTATTTATTTGAGAGAGCGAGAATGAGAGAGAGTACATGAGAGGGGGGAGGGTCAGAGGGAGAAGCAGGCTCCTTGCTGAGCAGGGAGCCTGATGTGGGACTCGATCCCGGGACTCCAGGATCATGACCTGAGCCGAAGGCAGTCGCTTAACCAACTGAGCCACCCAGGCGCCCGCAAAAGGCAGGATTTCATTCTTTTTTTATGACTAATATCACATTGTGCAAATGTGGATATACATACATACATATATGTACATATATGCACATATATACATATATGGGTACATATATACATATGCATATGGATACATATATCTATATATATCCATATATATGTATGTGGTGTGTGTGTGTATATACACACACATATATATCCATATACACAGAATGGAGTATTACTCAGTCATAAAAAAGAATGAAATCCTGCCATTTGCAATAACATAGACAGATCTAGAGGATATAATGCTAAGTGAAATAAGTCAAAGACAAATACCATATGATTTCACTCATATGTGGAATTTAAGGGGAAAAAATGACCAATGATAAAAAGACAACAAAAAAAGACTCTTTTTTTTTTAGACTCTTAAATATGGAGAACAAACTGGTGGTTACCAGACGGAGGGTGCATGGGGGGGATGGGTGAAATAGGTGAAGGGGATTAAGAGTACACTCATCATGATGAACACTGAGTAATGTATAGAACTGTTGAATCACTATATTGTACACCTGGAACTAATATACCACTGTATGTTAACTATACCAGAATTTAAAACAAATACAAAAATTTAAAATGTGTGATTACAAAAAAAAAAAAAAGACAAAACGCGATGAGCTATCAAGCCACAAAAGACATGGTGGAAACTTAAATGCATATCACTTAGTGAAAGAAGCCAATCTGAAAAGGCTACATATTATATGATTCCAACTGTATGATATTCTGGAAAAGGCAAAATTATAGAGATAATAAAAAAATCAGTGTTTTCTAGGGGCTTGGGGAGGAATTAGAAAGGGACGGATGAAAAGAGGATTTGGGGGGCAGTGAAACTATTCTATATGATTCTGTAATGGTGGATATTACATTATGTATTTATCAAAACCCATATTGCTGTACACAACCCAAACACTGAACCCTAATGTAAACTATGGACTTTGTTAATATAGCAATATTGGTTCAACAGTAATAAATGTACTATATTAATGCAAAATATTAATAATAGAAGAAACTGTTGGGGAGGATAGAAAAGGAATATATGGGCCTCTCTGTACTATCTACTCAGTTTTATATAAAACTTAAACTGTTCTAAAAAATAAAATCTGTTAATTAAAAAAGAGAGATAGATGCTTTTTGACACATTTCTTTGTTTTTTAATTACATTTTGATGCTGACAAAGATGGAGAAGAATGGGCAACCTTGCATACTGCTAAAATAAAACAGGGAGAAAGGGGAGAAGATAGTTGCAACATATATAAATTAAAAGAGCTGATATTCAGAACATATAAAGAATTACTACAAGTCATACACAAAAAAAGAATTACTACAAATCAGTAAGGACAGATGTCCTTAAAAATAAAGGGCAAGATAGGGGTGTCTGGCTGGCTCAGTTGGAAGAGCATGAGATTCTTGATCTTAGGGGTCATGAGTTCGAGCCCCACATTGGATGTAGAGATTACTTAAAAATAAATAAATAAACTTAATAAAATAAAGGGCAAGATAAAAATGGACAAGGTGCTTGAATAAGCACATACAGGAAGAGGAAATTCATATGGCCATTAAACATATGAAAAGTTGCTCAACCTCAGTCATGAGGCTGCAAATTAAAACTACATGAGATCTCTCAGGGCGCCTGGATAGCTCAGTTCGTTAAGCGTCTACTTTCAGCTCAGGTCATGATCCCAGAGTCCCGGGATCGAGCCCCGTATCAGGCTCCCTGCTCAGCAGGTAGTCTGCTTCTCCCTCTGCCCTTCACCCCACTCATGTTCTCTCTGGCTCGCTCTCTCTCAAATGAATAAAATCTTTAAAAAAATAAAAATAAATAAAACTACATGAGATCTCAATACTTACCCACAAAAATGTTTAAAATTAAAGGTTGACATTACCAAGTTTTGGGAGGTGTGAAGCAACTCGAACTCTTATTTATTACTGGTAGGAATATAAAATGGTACAACCATTTGGGAAATCAATTTGACAGTATCAAGTAAATCTGAACATACATGCATATCCTCTACTCTAGCTAGATTGTGAGCATATGTTATGTTCATATGTATAATAAGATATGCACAAGAATATTTTTGACAACCAGCAAAATCGTAACCACCAAAACCTGAAAACAACCCAATGGTCATCAATAGTAAAATAGATCAGTAAACAGATAGATAAATTGTGATGTATTCATACAGTGGAATACTATATAGCAAGGAGAAGAGGGAAACTATGGCCACAAGCAACAACCTAGATGACTCTCATAAACATAATACCACAGAAAGGAGCTAGGCATGCTGTGTGATTCCACTTAAAATTTAGTCAGATTGATATATCTAGATCTAGGTCATCTAAAAGCTGTATAACAGGGGCGCCTGGGTGGCTCAGATGGTTAAGCATCTGCCTTCGGCTCAGGTCATGATCCCAGCGTCCTGGGATGGAGCCCCGCATCGGGTTCCCTGCTCGGCGGGAAGCCTGCTTTTTCCCTCTCCCACTCTCCCTGCTTGTGTTCCCTCTCTTGCTGTGTCTCTCTCTGTCAAATAAATAAAATCTTTAAAAAAAAATTAAAATAAAAATAAAAGCTGTATAACAGGGGTGCCTGGGTGGCTCAGTTGTTAAGCGTCTGCCTTCGGCTCAGGTCATGATCCCAGGGTCCTGGGATCGAGCCCCACATCGGGCTCCCTGCTCGGCGGGAAGCCTGCTTCTCCCTCTCCCACTCCCCCTGCTTGTGTTCACTCTCTCACGTTCTCTCTCTCTCTGTCAAATAAATAAAAATAAAATCTTTAAAAAAAAAAAAAAGCTGTATAACATACCACTGAGAAAAGATGACATAAAGATGTAGCAAAGATGTTGTTTAACCACCCATACATGTATGGATAAACAACTAGGTTACTTCCAGTATCTTTTGCTATTTTAAATAATGTTGCAAGGGGGTTGATTTCATGTAACTTTTCAAACCAGACAATTTCTTGTGAGACATATAAAGCATTTACATATTGAATAAATATGGGATGTACATGAAATAATACTTGATTTCAGAATTTTATTTATTTATTTATTTATTTTTAAAGATTTTATTTATTTATTTGACACAGAGAGAGAAAGAGAGAGCAAGCACAAGCAGGGGGAGTGGCAGGTACAGGAAGAGGGAGAAGCAGGCTCCCCGCCAAGCAAGGAGCCCGATGTGGGGCTCGATCCCAGGACCCCGGGATCATGACCTGAGTCGAAGGCAGACGCTTAACCGACTGAGCCACCCAGGCACCCCTGATTTCGGAATTTTAGCTGATGGGCAACAGTACAAGCAAAGGCCCAGCTGTAGAACCATTTGGCAGACGGGCTCTAATGAGGAGACTATCTTGGCTACTGCTAGATTTCCCAGAGGGCCAGTTTGGGTAGGGAAGGTGAGGGTGTTTTTTGTTGTTGTTGTTTTTGTTGTTGTTCTAATTTTCTTTTTGTTTGCTTTGTTTTGTTTTTGAGATTTGAGAGGGACAGAGAGAGAATGGGGTGGGAAGGGGCAGGGGGAGAGGGAGAGAGGGAATCCCAAGCAGATTCCCCGCTGAGCACGGAGCCCGACTCAGGGCTCAATCCCAGGATCCTGAGATCATGACCTAAGCTGAAACCAAGAGCCAGACACTTAACCGACTGACCCAGGTGCCCCTAGGGAAGTTAAGGTTTAATGGAGAGGATTGGAACCCCCTTTGAGGAGTTTAGACTGATATCCCCATAGGCATTGGGGAGTCTTTGAAAATTATTGATCAGGGGAAATACATCTAGTCGTCAGAGATTCACTGAACACTCACACTGCATTATGCACCAAACTAGGTAGACATCAGGCTTATAAAGACAAAAGACATTGTTCTATTTGCTTATAATATAGTGACAAAAGGGGTGCCTGGGTGGCTCAGTCGGTTAAGCGTCTGCCTTCGGCTCAGGTCATGATCCCGGGGTCCTGGGATCGAGCCCCGCGTCGGGCTCCCTGCTCAGCGGGAAGCCTGCTTCTCTCTCTCCCACTCCCCCTGCTTCTGTTCTCTCTCTTGCTGTGTCTCTCTCTGTCAAATAAATAAACAAAATCTTAAAAAATAAGAAAAAAAATAAAATTTTCCGTTTAATTTCTCATGGTAAATATCAATAGATATAACCCACAAAAAACAAAGTTTTTGAGGTTCTCAATAATTTTTAAGATTGTAAGGTAGTCCTGAAATCAAAAAGTTTGAGCTCCTCCCCTGGTCAATTGCTTTCAAACTTCTTAACAAGGTCTCACAAAAAAAAAAAAACAAGGTCTCACAGAGGGAACCCATTTTACATCATGACCCAGGATCCACCCATATACACAGAAGTATAATAAAAGGAGTTTCACAAACCAATATTCTGGCTCCCTATTCGAGATGCACATGGTGTTGTTGTTGTTGTTGTTGTTAAGGTTTTATTTATTTATTAGAGAGAGAGAGCAAGAGCGTGAGAGAGATCACAAGCAGAGGGGAGGGGCAGAGGGAGAGGGAGAAAGCAGGCTCCCTGCTGAGCAGGGAGCCCAATATGGGCCTCAAACCCAGGACCCTGGGATCATGATCTGAGCCAAAGGCAGACACTTAACTGAGCCACCCAGGTGCCCATACATGGTGTTTTCTATCTCATTTTAAAAATTAAAATGCTGATAACAGCTCACTAAATTGATTTCATGACTCACTAATGGGTAAAGACCTGGAACTTGAAATACACTGCTCTAGAGTCTAGATGATTGGAAATATGGAAGGAAGCTGAGCATTTGGAGAGGCCATGCTCAGTAGAACATGGTGTATATTTAATACTTGTTGAAGAAGTCAATGGGGGAAATGTCTTATTCTTCAAACTTCCAGTTCTCCAACTATGCAACATTTGCATAAAGCAAATAAATAGGTTACCAGGAAGATCAAGTAAGAAAAATGTAGAGGAAGTCTCTTTGTATACTACAAAATACTACAGAAATAGGAGGGTTTGCTGTTATAAAGAGCTGATAGAAATGTATAAAGATTACTGGCCTTAGAATCAGAAAACTTAGGTTAAATCTCAGCTGATGAGATTTAATGACTAACTCTGTGACTTGGGTATCACTACTAATAATTAATATTTATTGAGTGCTTACTGTATAACTGATATGGTGCTAAGCTTTAGTAAATGTTTATCTTCTTTAATACTTGTCATAACTTTATTCTTCAGGAACTGTCTTAGATTGTATTCATTTACATACATGGAAAATGAGGTTTGGAGAACTTAGATCATTTAGAAGTTACTTAGTTTAGAAGACTTTTTTCTCTGTTTGCTTCTTTGCCTACCCAGTATCTAATCTCTTTTCTTCTTTGAAGAACACCTGGATTTTCCTCAGGGAACCACTCCACCTACACACTTAGTCCATGTGGCTCAGGTGAACTGGCTATACCTCTTAGATTGGGGGCCGCTTTTGTGACCAGGCCAGCCATGTGGCACAATCCTCCCACGTGCCACAGCAATGGGTGGAGGGATGGTCATTTGACTCAGGTGGGACCAATCAGCGAATTCAGGGGCTTTTCCGACAATTGGCAAGGAGGTGTCTCTTTCTTCTGGACTGGTGGCTGTGTTCCTCTGACCCTGGAGCTGCAGTGACCAATACTGAGTGAGAGGTTGGTCACCTGAGGATGAGTCAACACGGAGCGGAGTAGAATGGAGATGTGGGGAGAGAGAGGGAGGAAGAGGAAGAGAGCGAGAGAACTTTGAGCTGCTGGATTCAGCCTGCAGACAAACAGATACCCATGAACTTTTCAGTTGCCAGAGCCAAAACATTCCCTTTTGTTCTTCAGTCAAAATTTTTTTAAAGATTTTATTTATTTATTTGAGAGAGAGAGAGAAATCAAGAGACAGCGCGAATGGAGGGTGAGGGGCAGAGGAAGAGGGAGAAGCAGACACCCCACTGAGCAGGGAGCCCAAGGAGGGTCTCAATCCCAGGACCCTGGGATTGTGACCTGAGCCGAAGGCAGATGCTTAACTGACGGAGCCACCCAGGCATCCCTTAAGTCAGTTAATTTAATTCAGTTGCTTCACATGCACTCACATAGCACTAAGGGCCAGGAACTATTCTAAGCACTTTACGGCTATTAACTAGTTTACTCTTCATGACAACCCTATGAAGGGAGGTGATACAGTTGTTTTCATTTTGTAAAAATGAGAAAGCCAAGGCACAAGATAGCTAAACAACGTGTCTGGCTCTCTCTTGGGATATTTGCCTTTAGAACCTGGCCAAGATTTGATCTGAGTCCAGACAGATCCCACACATTTACTCCTTTGCCAACATTTCTCAACCTCTCTTCACTTACCTTCCATCTTTGCCATTATTACCCTAGTCACAGACCTTCTATACTATTATTCATTGAATAGTTTCCCGTAAGTCCACTTTAAATCAAGTCACTTCTTTGATTTGTCCCAGGCTATAGTATCAGTGACATCATGAGCTTGATGTTTTCTAGGAAAAAACACGTTAGCTATTAACATGTGAAATATTTATCCATGTGTCAACTAAAATCACTGAGTCCCCCTGCCCCTCTTGCACTGCCTCCCACTTCCCTCACTGATGTGTCTTCATCTGTAAATAGGGCCCCTGATATGGGGTTGTTATTTAAAATAAATGAGGAGCCCCGTATAGGGCTCCCTGCTTAGTGGGGAGTCTGCTTCTCCCGCTGTCCCTCCGCCCACTTGTGCTCGCGCTCACTCTTGCCCACTCTCTCTCAAATAAATTTTTTTTTTCAAGATTTTATTTATTTATTTGACAGAGAGAGAGAGACAGCGAGAGCGGGAACACAAGCAGAGAAGTGGGAGAGGGAGAAGCAGGCTTCCCGCCGAGCAGGGAGCCCGATGTGGGGCTCGATCCCAGGACCCTGGAATCATGACCT
>NC_138372.1:18850816-18927863 GCF_054177405.1 Leptonychotes weddellii | reverse complement strand
TTCTTTATCCAGTCATCTGTCGATGGACATCTTGGCTCTTTCCACAGTTTGGCTATTGTGGACATTGCTGCTATAAACATCGGGGTGCACGTACCCCTTCGGATCCCTACTTTTGTATCTTTGGGGTAAATACCCAGTAGTAGAGCATGTGACTCTTGATCTCAGGGTTGTGAGTTCAAGCCCCACATTGGGCACAGAGCTTACTTAAAAAAAAAAAAAAGGGTGTGAACAATGTTTTGTTTTGTTTGAACAATGTTTTTTTAGACATCATGCTATTGCACACTTAACAGACTACACTCTAATATAAACATAACTTTTATATGCACTGGGAGATAAAAAAATTGATCTGACTTGCTTTATTGTGATACTCACTTTATTTCAGTGGTCTGGAACTGAACCCGCAATATCTCTGAGGTATGTCTGTATTATGACCCTACCCACTTCTTTTTTTGTTTTTGCTTCTTTAATGTGAGCTCTATACCCAATGTGGGGCTTGAACTCATGAACAAACTGAGTGATGATAACAAAATGTGATTTGGTCATGATGTACAACTAGTAAGTGGCCAGCATAGTCTTTCCTAGTACCACACATTATTTGCCACATATCTATTGATGTCATAGCTACAGCAATTCCAGAAAACTCCCGTTACTTTTAGTGAAAAGATTCAATGAGGGGACAGGGGAGAAGACATGGCCTAGGCAGGGGCAGATGCCACCCAGGATCCAAGCATCCTGAGACTGCCCGAGATCTGCAGAAGGGTCTGCACAAACATGGCTTCTCTGAGTCAAGAAGTATGGGCCTGGAATGGTTAAAAAATGAGGACTTGCTAAAACAGGTTTACGAATATTACAGTACATTTTAACTGATTCCTTTTAATAAGATCATACTTTTAACATGAACAATACACAGTGATATAGTTTATATGAAATTATTAAATTCATAGCACACTCTAGGTGGTGTGGTCTCACGATGGAACCAATTTCACAGATGTGAGGGCCTTCCTTCTAGTCTGTCAGTGTGTCCCTGTGACTGTGTAACTTCATGTAGTCCTAACACTAAAAGTCTACATTTGAGGCCCTCAGTACATGTAAATAAAGATAATGACATATATATGTGGTGCTTGCTGGGTGCTGCTCTTAAGCTTTCCAATGATTCCTGTGTACAGCCATGACCTCTTGAATCTTACCAATTCCAACGAACATGATACGTTCAAATCCCAGTTCTACCACTGCTGTGGGTTGAGTTGTACCCTCCCAAAAGATGTTGAAGTCCTAACTCCCAGGACCTGTGAATGTGGCCTTATTTGGAAATAGGGTTATTGAAGATGATCAAGTTAGAATACGGTCATTAAGGTGGGCGCTTATCCATCTGACTGGTGATCTTGTAAAAAGGGGAAATTTGGACCCAGACACAGAGACCCAGGGAGATCACCACGTGAAGACTGGTCATGTTGCCACAATCAATCAACACCAAAGATTGTCAGCAAACCACCAGAAGCTAGGAGAGAAGCAAGGAACGGACTCTCCCTCACAGCCCTCAGAAGGACCCAACTCTGCTGACTCCTTGATTTTAGACGTCTAGCCTCCAGAGTATGAGACCAAAATGTCTGTTCTTTAAACCACCCAGTTTGTAGTACTTTGTTACAGCAGCTCTAGCAAACTCATATAACTATTTATACACTAGCTAAGGAATTCTCTTCTGTTTTCTTATCTGCAACACCGGAACCATAATAATGGTTCTACAGGCCAGGCTCTATTCTTTTCTTTTAAAGATTTTATTTATTTATTTGACAGAGAGAGACACAGCGAGAGAGGGAACACCAGCAGGGGGAGGGGGAGAAGGAGAAGCAGGCTCCCCGCAGAGCGGGGAGCCGGATGTGGGACTTGATCCCAGGACCCTGGGATCATGACCTGAGCCGAAGGCAGTCGCTTAACCGACTGAGCCACCCAGGCGCCTGGCCAGGCTCTATTCTAAACACTTTGTGTAGACTCTCATCTGGCCATCATAGCATCCCTCCGAAATAGGTATTGCTGCTATAACCCCTTGACAGATAAGAAAGATAGGGAACAGAGAAGTTAAGTAACTTGCTCAAGGTCATATAGTAACTAAATACATAAGATAAAATATATCCTTCACAAGACTGTTGAGAACTGCTGGTGTCTAGTGAAAGCGCTTTGTAACTAGTAAAGCATTCCCCCCGTGTTAGTTACAATCTCTGGGGCTTCAATCCCCCCGCCTCCGTGTTGTTTTTTTTTTTGGTCATTTCTGACTCTTCCTCTTCCTACCCGTACTTCCTTCCCTTGGCGACAGTGGTCGCTGCGGTGCGCGGGCGCTGACGGATCCCTCTAGCCCGCCGCGCTGGCTGCTCGCTGGTGTGTATAAATACCAGCGCCGGGCTCAGCGAGGCATCAGTCAGCCGCCGCCGGGGCTGGGGCCGTGCCTGCAGCTATCACTGCGGCTGGAACTGTCACTGGAGCTGGACGCGGCGGAGCTGAAGCTGGGCCAGGGCGGAGCGCAGCGCCGCGCCAGGGCCGCAAGGAGGGGTGTGTTGCTGCCGGCCCACCGCGAGCCGCCCCCAGCCCGCGCCGAGGCGCCCTCCCGCCAGGCCGCCTGCCTCCGCCTTCCGCCTCCCTCCATTTCCCCGGAATTTCAGCCCGGCGCGCCTGCACCCCGGCCCTGCTCTGGGTGGGGAAGCTCCCGGCCGCTTTCCGGCTTCACTCCTTCCTCGCAGGCTGGGCTCCCAGCCCCCTCTCTTCTTTTCTTGGACTGGCTCCCACCCCCCCCCCACCCCTCCTTTGGTCCCCCTTTCTTTAGCTCAGGCTCCCTGCCCCTTCCCTTAGCTGAGTCCCAGCTCCTCAGTCACTTTCCTCAGCCAAGGGTCCCAGCCTTTCCTCTTCCTTTTCCTTGTCTGGGGTCCAACCTGTCCTGTCTCTTCCTCTGTCCCTAGGGTGCAATCTCTTTCTCCCACCCCCTTTCCCGGGCCTGAGTTCCAGACCTTTTGGTCTCCTGTGGTCCTTCCTGGGTCCTTGTCCCCTTACCCCAGTTTGGAGTTCTCCACTGCAAACCCAGCCTCCCTCCACCCCCAGAGATCGGCTTCCACACAAATACTTCTCTAAAACATGAACTTTTCCTAGGAACTGCCCCAGTCTGTCTTCCACCTGCTGACCCCTTGCTACCTATGTCCCAGGTCTTACTCTCACTTTGCTGACGGTCAAGGCCTGCTGAACCAAGGGCTCAGCATGATGCTTCTGTGGTCTGGCGTCTGTGGCCGCGCTCCCCCGCGAATTTTCCCTTCGTTGCTGGTGGTGGTAGCCTTGGTGGGGCTGCTACCTGTTCTCAGGAGCCATGGCCTCCAGCCCAGCCCTACGGCCAGCACCATCCGAGGCTCAGAGCCACCTCGGGAACGCTCCATTGGGGATGTCACCACCGCCCCACCAGAGCTCGCCCCCGAGAGCCGCCCTGTTAACCATTCCGTCACTGAACACAGCATGAAGATTCGAAAGGCCTTTCCAGTCCTGGGCATCGATTACACACATGTGCGCACACCCTTTGAAATCTCGCTGTGGATCCTGCTGGCCTGCCTCATGAAGATAGGTAAGTCCAGTTTGCTCCTACACTTCTGCTGCCCAGACTAGCGAGCTTCTTGCCCCATCCTTAGCACTCGAGACTGCCCAGGAATAAAGGTACGGACCACTCCAGTAAAGTAGGCAGCCTCCGTCCTGCCATCTTGGTCTTTCTCAAACTTGGGCTCTGTGGTCTGAGTGCTCCCAAGATTGGAGTCAGCTTTATGCAAAGGGAAAAAGCAGGAGTAGAGCATGGGATGCTTCTTATACTAAGTACGTTCAGCGAGGGTTCCAGGCCTGCAGGTCTCCTCTGGCTGGGCCAGACCCCGAGGGGAGCCAGGCACCCAGCTGTGTACGAGACAGAAGAGTGTGTTCCAGCAAGTGGCACAGTTGGCTCTGTCAACAGCAGGGCAATTACATGCTTCATGGGAGGGCGTTCCAGAATGGAGTGTATATCGACTTGGCCTGTCTGAGGAGTTTAAGTATAGCAGGGGGCCTGTGTGCTGGAACATGAGGGATCCCCATAGTATCACCTTCCTTTATTCCCAGAATGTTATCTGTCAGCTTTGCCTGCCCAGGCTGGCCAGGAGCCCCTGAGTCAATTTCCGGCCCAGGAATGCCATCCTTTATACAGTTTATGGGACTGGAGCCCTGGAAATTTCTGAAGTCTGTTTTGGAGGTGGAGGGGGAGTGGACGAGGTTGAAGCTCGGTCTGGCCCCCCACTCACCTCCACGTTGGCACCCGGTGGCTGTGTCTCAGGGTGCTGCATGGGCTGGCCAGTCACGTTGGCTGGCCGCTCAACCAAGTGGGAGAGGGACAGGTGGATGGGCTCAGGATATTCTGGTCTGAAGAGACTTGGAAATGTTCTTTTGGGGAGAAGAAACCAGAAAAGTTGTTCCCTCCCCTCCCTGGTCTCCCTCCCTGCTAGGTCTGAACACTCCGTTCTGCTGGATGGAGTTCATCGGAGCCTGCATAGCCCAGAAGTCCCTGGAAAGTGTGTCCAGGGGGGCTTTGAAAGCCTTTGCTTCTTGCCTTTGCTTTGTTAGCCCCAGCTATCTGTGAAGGCATGAGGGCCTGGGATTCGGCTGGTTTGGGTCTGGGGAGTTTGTGACTCTTGGTAGGAAGCCTTGCAGCTTTTCCAAGGACATGCAGGAGCTGAGTGGTGATGCCAGGCTGGCGTGAGGCGGGCTCTGGGACATGCTGCAGCAGGACAGATCCGGTTGCTGGTGTGGAGCTTTGGTGCTGTGACGGAAGCAGCTCCAGGGACCTACACCCTGATGGCAGCCGGCGTCCTGGTAAAAATCAAGGACCGGGCAAGGGGAGCTATGTGTACTGATTCTGCCAACAACATGACCTTGAACCAGCTGGGGCCTTTTTTTGCAGGTCTTGCCCAGCTGTGAAACTGGCAAGAATCTCTAAATTTGACCATATCAATTGAGTCATGAAAACCGTGTCTTGATTTTTTGTAAGAATCTAGTGACTGTGATGTGTCATCTGCCTGTATGAGACCAGGAAGAGACCTCACAATCACTGTCTCGAAATTGCCCTTCTCTCTGCAACTCCCTCACCTTCCAACGACAAGTGGCATCGTGTTAGGGCACTGAGGCCGGTACACACACTACAAGTCTCAGTGCCTTCTATTGGGATGAGAGCATGACCACACAGATCCTACTCTGGGCACTAAGGAGTTTGTCCCTGAGGGCCTGATATGTGTTTCTAATGGGGTCAGGCTTGGCCTGCTTTGTCCCCACCAGAACCTGTGCAGGGACCCTGAGCAGCTGGAGAACAGAGATGATCCCATGGCAAAGGGCATCAGTCTAGAAGTTAGGAAACTTGGCTTCTTATCCCACCTCCCTCTGTGACCTTGGGCCAGTCACACCTCCCCTCCTGTCAGCTGATCTTTGGCCCCTTCCAGGTCTGACATTTCTGCCGTTCCACTGACTCGGGTAACCCTGGCAAATCACTCAGCCTCGGGCCTCAGTTTTCCCATTGTAAAATGAGGAGGCTGGATATGATGTCTGAGGACGTTTGCAGTTCCAAAAGTCTGTGTCTCTGGCTTGCAAGGGCATTCGGAAAACAGAGGAGCCCTAGCATCTGGCTCTTCTGGAGAAGAGAATTATGACCGAAAGATCTCAAGGGTCCCTGTTCAGGTGGCAAAAGTGAACGCCCATTTTTTCCTTTCTCTTTGCAGTGTATGTAGAAATGAGGTTAGATAAAGACGCCTCCACTCTGCCACTGAGCCTTTCTGAGCCTCCACTTCCTCAGATATAAAAGGGGGAAATAATAGTAACCTGTAGTGCTGCTGATTGACAGTGACCCAAGTTAATGCATACGAAGCTGCCTTTGTACCTACAGGAAGCACTCAGTGAGTGACAGTTGCCCCCGTTGGGACTTATTTTATTTATTAGAGAGAGAGACAGAGAGAGAGAGAGAAAGAGTGCACGAGTGGGGGTGGGGCAGAGGGAGAAGCAGGCTTCCCGCTGAGCAGGGAGCCCGATGTGGGGCTCCATCCCAGAACCCTGGGATCATGACCTGAGCAAAAGGCAGACGCTTAACTGACTGAGCCACCCAGGCGCCCCTCTTTCTTGGATTTTTTTTTAGATTTTATTTATTTATATGACAGAGAGACACAGCAAGAGAGGGAACACAAGCAGGGGGAATGGGAGAGGCTTCCTGCCGAGCAGGGAGCCTGATGTGGGTCTTGATCCCAGGACTCTGGGACCATGACCTGAGCTGAAGGCAGACGCTTAATGACTGAGCCACCCAGGCGTCCAGCCGTCTTGGGATTTGATCCACCAAAGGCAAATGCATCCCTACCTCAGCCTCCTGTCTTCCTCTGAAGCTGGAAGATTACAAATCTCTCAACCCTAGGCTGCCACAGGGCGTCCTTCCTTAAGGTTTCCGGGGTGTTGGATGTGTCCTACCGATTTTGTTCTTCCTTTCACTTTAGCTGCCTCCAGGGCTGGTGGGGGCAGGGAGGGGAGACAGCACCAACTGACTTAGGGGGCGGGTGGGGGCTGAGGCCACGCTCCCTCTGCACTCTCAGATACCCAGGAACCTCGGAGTTCATTTCGGGGTCTTGCCTACCCTCTCAGCACCTCAGTGTGGGTAGGAGCCGAGTTGGAGCCCTCGTTCTGTCACGTCTGGCAGCTGCTTCCCTTGCAAGGTACCCCTCCTTTACGAATAGAAAGTGCTGTGTGCAGTTCGACTTCCTGTCCTAATCAGTGAGCAGAGGCTCAGGTTGACCCGTCGGAGATGGTTGTGGGACGGTGGGGTTGGTTAGAGCTGAAGTTCTAGAGTAATGCTTCTGGGTTCTCTTCTGACTGGCTCCGTGGGTGACCGGAGGCCCTTCTCTGCGCCTTTTTGCTCTCCCTGACGGATTCTTGCCTTTTCCTTGATGTGGAGGGGCTGGTGGTGGGAGGGGGGTTTAGACTATTGGGAGACCTGTGAGTGTGACCCCAAGCCTTAGGTTAGGTCTGCTTCCCCCGCGCCCCGCCCCCCCCGCCCCACCTTGTGATCTGGGCCCTGCGTGAATTCCACTTTGTCCCCAGTTCACCCGACTCCCAGTCTAGTGCTTGTTCCAAAGGAGAGCCCAACTGTAATCCGGCTCGCCACTTGCACCCCCCGCGACTGTTTGCCTATATCCCTGACCTGGAACTCCTGGCAGGGCCCGAGAGCCCATAAAGCAGGTATTCATTCAAGAGGCAAAAAAGCCTTCCTTTGTCTCTTCACATCTTACAGCTTTTTTGTTTTTGTTTTTGTTTTGGTCTTTGCAAGGCGGATCCCGCCATTTCCAAACAAGTCTGTGAGTAGGGGAGGTGGGGGGTGGGGGTCACTATTGCCCACTTCACATGCATGGATC
Organism: Leptonychotes weddellii; assembly: GCF_054177405.1. NCBI lineage: Eukaryota > Metazoa > Chordata > Mammalia > Carnivora > Phocidae > Leptonychotes > Leptonychotes weddellii. The sequence continues at coordinate 18,920,436 of NC_138372.1, read as the reverse complement.
TATCAGCCCCAGCAACTGGTTTCCTGTAAAAATAAGACGAGAACTCACCTCTCCCACTTCTCAGGAGAGACGACCAACTTTAAAGGTCATGTTGAAATTGTCTCAAGAAGCCCAGACGGCACTCCCTAAAAAGAAAGGGGTGACCTTTTCTTCTTGGGGAAGATAGCTGACTGACTGCGGGACAGTGGGAGGGGAGGGTCACCTGGGGGCTGGGAGGAGGCCTTCAGGTAGGACACCTGTCTCCAGAAGCATCAGGGCACTCGGAGGGCTTCTGATTGGTCATGTTGCTGGACTTCATTCAGCTGAGCTCCCACGAGGCATGCCTTTCCTCTCCTTCCCACCCCGCTCCTCCAGCTCTGGGAAAGCAAAGACATGGTCAGAAAGCCTGGGCTCCTGCCCTGCCCCATGGTACCAGTGACCATGGCCAGCTGCCTCGTCTCTCTGGACCGGACTTGCCTCATTGGTAAGGTGATGACGCTGTCTCTACCTTCTCAGATGGGTGTAGGGGACACACTTGGGAATGCCCAGCACTCTGCCCGGCCAGCTGCTGAGGCAGCTTCTAGGGCCTGTTCAGACTCCACCCCTCTGGGCGGCTTTCCCAGCCCACTCAGCCCACAGCGTGGCTCTGGCTTCTCCCCCTGAACCCGTTTCCCTTATTGTTTATCCACAACTTTGGCAGGAGGCCTAGCCTGCCCTGTGACATCCCTTCTGTTGGGTGTGTTTGTGTTTTAATCAGAATTAGCATTTATTGAGTATCTACAGAGTAGTGTCAGGCACTTTATAAAAGTGATCTCATTTAGGGGCGCCTGGGTGGCTCAGTTGGTTAAGCGTCCTCCTACAGTTCAGGTCAGGTCCCAGGGTCCTGGGATCGAGCCCCGCATCGGGCTCCCTGCTCAGCGGGGAGCCTGCTTCTCCCCCTGCTTGTGTTCTCTCTCTCTCTCTCTCTCTTTGACAAATAAATAAATAAAATCTTAAAAAAAAAAAGTGATCTCATTTAATTCTAAAATCATATGAAAGAAAGGCTATCTCTGTTTTACAGATGAGGAAACAGCTCATAGAGGTTATCTTGTGTGATGTTGAATTGCTGTTTCTTTTCTGTTTGCGTCTTGGCATAGCCTCCTAGGGGAGTGCACCTGTCTCTCCTGCCCCTCACTTCCCATGGGCGGATGCACACACGGCCTTCTGCGGAGTCGGTGCCCAGCCTGCCGCACTTGGACACATGTCAGTGGTGGGAGCCCTCTCTCTGTCCCGAGGAAGCTGTTGGGGTTCTGTGCCTGGCTTTGGGCCTATCCCCTGTCCCTGTGAGTTGCACAGACAGAACTGAATCCTGCAGTGAGGCTGGGCCTGTCGCTGGTCCTCTGGTAGTGACCCTGCCTGTCCTGTCTTTGGAGGTGCCCTCTCTGGGGTCTGACTAGAGCTTACTTCTTCCCTGCTTGGGCAGGGGAGTGCCAGTGAAAGGGGAGCTAGCCAGTCGGGGGTGGCTACCTTTTGATTGTGGTCTTCTGCCTCTGGGCTGGGAGGGTGTGGGGCTGCTTTTGGTTATCCTCAGGGCCCAGCAGGATGCCCTGAGAGGCAGCCTCTGTGTTGGGAGCAGGTGGTACAAATTTCTTTAGCCCTAGAAGGCAGGCAGAATCTAGGAGTAATTATCATTACTACTGTAACCTGTTTCCAAAGCATTTGCATATGTAGTATTTAATTCTGATCGTCTTGGTGGGTTAGCAGGTGGTCTTGATGTGCCCCTTGTACATCTAAGGAACCTGAGGTCACTTAGCAAGTTAAATGGCAAAGGACACATCTGTGGACTTCTAACCCAAGACCCCATCCTCTTTCCTGCCTGGCTGACATGCTGGGTCCTTATAAAGATCAAGGGAGCCCAGAGATCCAAAGGGGCTTTGGTGAGAGTAAGTGACTAGGCACATCCACATTGGTAACTCGAGTCGTCGTCAGAAGGGGCACCAGTTCCCCCAGTAGGAGGGGAGAGCTGAAGGAGCAGGGCAGTCTGGGGTGGTCTGGAGCCCAGGCCAGATCAGCTCCTAGTTCTTACAAAGAACATGAGGGCTGAACTCAGCCTTGGGGCCTGTCATTCTCAGAGCCCTGGTCAATGGAACAGCAAACCTTTGAAATAGAGGGCTTTTCCTTTTCCTTAAAGTGTTGTAGGCCCTCCCGGAAGAGAAAGGAGAGGCAGAGAAGTGAATTACAACCAAAAACATGCTGATTGGGCAGGAATGAGGAAGTCAAGAAACCTGAGATCTGGTCTTAGTTCTTGGTTGAGCTGTGTGACCTTAGGCAAGGCACAACCTCTCTGAGCTCCTGTTAGGAAATATTTGTACTAGTTTTGTCCAATATTTGTTAATTACCTTAGCTGCTACTTATTAAGCTCCTATTTTAGAAGCTATGTGAGGTCTAGATGAAGCTAGATGAGCTTTAGGGGGAAGAAAATGAAGTCAGCATGATCCCAAGGAAGGGGGAGAGCCCACTGATCCAGGCCCAACTCAAAACTTAGTTCAGTTAAAATTAGATTAGCCCATAAGAGTAAAAATACCCACATATAATCACGGGCTGCCTAAAAGTATCAGTTGATGTTTATCGGCATCTAAAGAGATGGTTTGGCCCAGGGCGCTAGGTACTTGCACAGCTTGAAAATATTGGGGTTTAAGCTCAGATCTTTCTGACCCCAGTGTCCATGTTCTTCATTATGCCCCAACTCCCTTTCAGTTCAGAAGTTTTATTTTTCCCATAATCATTTTGAACAAGGAAGAGTTTTACGGTTTTAGTATTTCAAGTCTTGACTGCTCTCTGTGGATCATTTCTTGGGTTTAGGGAAAAAACTGTGACCCCCCCCCCCCACTCCAAGTCCCACTATGAATTAAATAGCCCTTCTCTGAGGTGTTGGCATTCAGAAACACAAGAGAGGCAGGGAACTGGAGTGGAGGGGCCCCAGGCTCCCTTTGCGAATGCCAGCCTGGACTGAGCTGGCTGGCCTGCCTCCTCCTGTCATCTCCTCACCTGCCCCCTTTCTTTCCTCGGTGGGGAGAGAAGGCTCACTCAGCAAACCCAGGACCTGGGTTATTCCTGAGTCATCCATCGCCTGTGTGGGCCTCATTTTGCAGCACTCACAGCCCCTGCAAACGTCTGAGTCAGACATGTCTCCCCAAGGTTGTCTGCACACGCCGCCTTGGGCCAAACCATCTCTTTAGATGCCGATAAACATCAACTGATACTTTTAGGCAGCCCATGATTATATGTGGGTATTTTTACTCTTATGGGCTAATCTAATTTTAACTGAACTAAGTTTTGAGTTGGGCCTGGATCAGTGGGCTCTCCCCCTTCCTTGGGATCATGCTGACTTCATTTTCTTCCCCCTAAAGCTCATCTAGCATGCGGGGCCAGTTTTGGGGTCTATTAGGCCAGACCTGACTCCTGACTTCTAATACTGACTTGCTGAAAATTTGGAGTTCCCAAAATCACTCCCAGCAAGTTCTTTTCTGGAATGATATGTCCTTAAGCAGCTCGGAGCGAGGTTCAGGACGAGAAGTCCTATTCCTCCCCGGGCCCCCTCTCCAGTCCCTTGGCGGGCGGAGGGGTGACATCACAGCTGTGTGTCAGGCAGAGCCCACAAGCTCACCAAAATAATAAATAGCTAACACTTAACATAGCACTTGGCGTGTGCCAGGCAAAGCTCACAAAGGCTGTGTCTTTGTACTGGTCAGCCAGGACTGAGAGCAGCTAATTAATTAGTTTCCTCAAGCTGGGATCCAAGAGGCAGGTCAGCCAAAATCAGCCACCAGGCGTCTAGCTTGTGGCCCATCAGGGACCCAAGAAGAGTGAAACCCCGGGCGCTGTCTTTAGGAGCTTCCAGTGTGCTTAGGAGAAAATGGTCTGTTTGTGTTGAGGGGATGGGCAGACTCCCGGAACATCAGTCCCCGAGGGCAGCGGTGAGAAGGGGAGGCTTCTCAGGGGAAGTGGAATTTGAGCCAGTCTTGAAGGATAGAGAGGAATGAGATTAACATGCAGGACCGAGAGAGTTATTAGCACACAGTCCCCACAAGCATGTAAGCCCCTTGAGGACAGAGCCTTTGTTTGCTTTCTTCTCTGCCTGGTGCAGATTAGTAAAGGCTCCTGTGTATCTGGGGATTGAAGGAGTGCAGGACTGACTTCCATGTAGAGATGGGGTCCATGTGAAGCATGGGGCAGACAGGAAACCAGTTTGATGGCTCAGAGAGGAAGGAGAGCAAGGGTTGGCGAGGCTAGTCCCCAGACCGAATGCCGGGCCGGGAGTTTAACTGAGCTCCGAAAGTCACACTCAGAGGGCTTGGAGGCGTCAGCCCGTGTGTGAGCGGTCTGTCTAGGCCACTTCCCTCCCTGGCCACCTCCCTGGGCTTGGCTCTAAAGGATGATCTCTAAGGGCATCCTCTCTGGGCTGGGTGGGGTCTCCCTGGGAAAGTCTGGGTCTGTTTGGTCTGCCCTCGATTTTTGTAAGTAAAAGCAAGATACCAGAGCTTCCTCAGGGAGCTGCCAAGAGCCCTAATTGAATTAAACTTTTCCCAGGAAGATTCTTCAAGCCATCAACTGCACCGTGACTGTGAATGAATGAGACCAGTGGCCATAAACCATGCAAGAAGGCAATCTCACTAATTTATGGTTGTGCCTACACAGGTTGACTTATGGCTTCTCTTTGTTTTTATGTGTGTTGGGAGTGGGCTGGGGCCAGAATCTCCTTTCTGTGGCAGATTTATTTTTAAAATATGAATAAATAAAACATGTTTGTGGTCAAAACAAACAGAAATAAAACTCACAGTACAGATACAGGGTATTAAGGTAAAAAGTAAAAGTTCCCCTCCTTACTTCTCTGATAACCCAACTGCCATACTCCCGGGAGTTAACTTTCTTGTGCTACTTTTCATAAATTCTTTATGCATCTATGAGTGTGGGAGTATGAGGATAGATTTAGTTTTCATAAAACCATTCGTGTAAAGGAAAAGAATTCTAGGCTGGGACCTGAATCCTAGCTCTGCCTCTTTCTTGCATATTGGCCTATGGTAAGTAATTTTGCCTCCCTGGGCCTTAATTTTCCTATCTGTCGATTTCAGTTGTTGAAAGGCCTCTCTGGGACTTTCCAGCAGGAAAGGCAGTCATCCCAGAGGAGCCCCTGCTCTGGTGAGGCCCAGGGCAGACTGAGGCCCTTTGGGAGATGGCCCACTGCTGTCATTAGCCCTGCCTCCAGAGTATAGAATTCTCAAGTACTGGATCATGGTCCTCTCCAACTCCAGCTCAGGGTTATGGGATTAAATGAACGGGTTCGCAGAGAGCCGGCTCTGTTGCTGGGGAAGTAAGACAACACACAAGAGAGGAAGCACAGGTAGGAAAGTGTGTGGCTCAGGCTGGGATGATGGGGGCATTGGATTGGAGCAGGAGAGATGAGGGAAGGTTTCCTGAAGGAGTAGTCTTGAGGAGGGGCCAGGTGGAGAAGAGGAACATTGTTCGGTAAGTCTTGCTTTTTTTTGTTGTTGTTTTAAGATTTTATTTATTTATTTGTCAGAGAGAGAGAGAGAGGGAGAGCACAAGCAGGGGGAATGGCAGGCAGAGGGAGAAGCAGGCTCCTTGCTGAGCAAGGATTCTGATGCGGGACTCGATCCCAGGACCCTGGGATCATGACCTGAGCAAAAGGCAGATGCTTAACTGACTGATCCACCCAGCCATCCCAGTAAGACTTGCTTTTGGAAGGGAATCTGGCTTAGGTGGGAGAATGGACTGGATGACCTGCTTTTCTTCTAGGATCTAGGTTTCTAAGATACTTTTTTATTTATTTATTTTTAAGTGAGCTCTACACCAGGTGTGGGGCTCGAACTCACAATAAGAGTCGCATGCTCCACCAATTGAGCCAGCTAGGTGCCCCTAAGAGTCTTTCAAGTCCATGATGGAGGTCAGGGGACTTGTGGACCCCCCCCAAAATAGTCTGTAGACGTAGTATATGTTTTTATCAGAGAGAATAGTATTAGCCACAGGTTTTCCGAGGGATCTGTGGCCCCACAAAGTTGAAGAGCTTTGGCACTTTGTGCTGTGAAAATTTGAAGAAAGGTAAAGGACTTTGGTTGGGCAAAGTATAATACTGAACCCTGGGGTGAGTGGGATTTGCCTAGGGGACTGCAGAACTCATTCTAGGCAAGGGGAATAAACCCAGTCAGAATGAGCAAGCTGTGTCCTGGAAAAAGAAAAAGGAAATTGACCCTGTAAAGTAGAGAAAAGCTTTTCTGGATTGGGGATCAAAGCAGATGCAGCAGACTCCTCCTGCCCTGCCTTCCTGTCCAAGCAGGGAAGGTGCTGGGCTCCTTCTGCCCCCAGGGTCTGCTAGGTTTCCGTGGTGAGTCCAGTTCACACCCCAGAAGGTAATTCAGGCCTCTCCCCCTTTTTCCTAAAGTGGCTAGGGCCCAAACACACCTCTGAGTCTGTTAGGGGAAGCAGCTACCTTTGAGGCAGCAGAAACAAGGGATTGCCTCTGAAGGGGACAGGCTTTGAGGGCACAGTGCTGGGCAGCCCTGGTTGGCCTCTGTTGTTTCCTGGACTGAGGACGCTTTATCTCTTGCTCTCACCCTGTTTCTGGGAGTGAAAGTAGAGAATATTTTCCTACCTGCAGAATACTAGAGGTAGAAAGAATCTTATGGTAACCTGGGGCCCCGGGGCCCAGAGGGGAGATGGAGACGTTTTGATTTCATCCTCTCATTTTCCACTTGAGGCCCAGAGAGGATGTGCCCAGAGCCACACAGGAGTTTAATGGCAGAGGGAGGGCTTTCCCTGCTCTCTTAACTAATAACCCAGGGGTCTCTGGGCAGTAAGAGCTGGACCAATAGGAGGGGCTGTGGTCTTTGGCCTGGATGTTGGTTTCTAAGCCTTGGTAACTCTGATGGGCCTAAGAAGGGCAGCTTCCTGCTGGAGTATCTGTCTGAGAGCTGTTCCTGGCAGGGAAGCCATTTGACCTTGGCCACACAGCCCCTTGCAGGAGAACCAACTGCAAGGCTTTGGACTCCATCACAAGCCAGTGTTGAGCCTGGGTGCTGTGCTTTTTATAGCATCTTTGCCATCAAAGCAGGCAAGGCATCGAGATCTTACCTTTTGAGTCCTGGGCCAGGGCCTGCAGGAATCTGGATGCTGGACCAGGTAGGCAGGATGCCTGCTTGAGGCGGAGCCAGCTCACCTCACTGAGCACAGCCCAAGACTCCTGCTACAGCTCAGTGGAGGAGGGGAGCAGGCAGTCCACCCCACCCTCCCCTGGCCAGGCTGGCTGGTGGACCAAGCAAAGATTCATGAGAACCACTTCTTTTGAGGAGCTCAGGGACCAGTCTGAGAAATGCCCTATAGATGCAGCACAGTTAGGCAGTGGAAAGTGGGAGTGATTTGAGGTGCCGATGGGATTCTATGAAGGCTTAGAAGAGGCAAAAAAGACCTTACCACCTGGGAGGATGGGGGGAGGGGGTTTTGTGGAAGTGACAGTTGAACTAACCCTTGAAGAATAAGTAGGATTTAGATAATGCTTGAGTGAAACAGGTCTCACTGGGCACAGCCAGAAGCTTCTACTTGGGGCAGGACCTTTGAATTACAGAGGAGTGTCCCAGAGCAGCTTCCTTTGGAAACATGGTGGTTAGGAACATGGGCTTTGCCACGCCACAGACTTGGGTTCAAATCTCAGCTCTACCACTTTGTGGCACCGTGACTTTGGGCAAGTCACTTCCCCTCTTTGAGTCTCAATTTGATCACCTGGTGTAACACCTGGCAGCAATGTTGGAAGGATTTGGGGAGAGTACCCTTGTAAGATGGTTGTCACAGAGTTTGGCACATTCCAGACACATGATAAATGGTGGCACTCAGGAATCCCTCTGGGATCAGGAGGAAGAGAAATACTGGCTTGTTTTCTCTGACTCCTGAATCTCCCAGCAACTGAATAATTGCTCAGCAAGACTTACACCCTGCTGTGTGTCCAGTGCTGTGCTAAGCGCAGGGGTGAGGTGGCTACGGATAAATCGTATTTATCCTTTTAATGGGTATGCTCCTAAGGTGGCTAGAGCACTTTCCAGCATGCATCAGGAAACCTTCTGGGGAGATGCTGTTCTCCTTTTTACGAGTGCGGAAACCAAGGTCCCAAGAGGTTAGGTGACTTGCCTAGGAGCATAAAGCCTGACTGTGGCCTTCATTCGAAGTCCTGTGCTGTTTCTCCTACATGACAGTCATTTCACGATCTAGCTGTAGTAGCAAGACTTATCACTTGAAACATTTAATGAGCAAAGCACGATCTTGTATGACAACTTGACGTGTAGCTATAAAAGCACTGAATTTTGCGGAACAGATGATGGTTTTTAAAATAGGCCCCGCTATGATGAGGTGCCAGGTGACCTGTGCCAGTATGAAGGACAGAAGTTTCTGCCGCCTTGTAACGCCACCACCGTGGCTGAGCTTCAGTTTCTCCAGTGAAATGGGGAACGTGTGTAAAGCTCCAGGCCCATCATAAGCACTCAGAAATGGAAGAGGAAATGCGAATGATTGGAAGATGGTTTTGGGCATGAGAGCCAGAGGGCATTGGTGACTGTCACCAGGACTGGTGTGGGCGGGCAGATGAGGCCGTGAGCTGAAGTGTCTGAGTGTGGTCTCAGCTGAGAGGGGGAGGCACACATTCGACAAACAGCGATCTGTGCCTCATAAATGCTGTGCTGGAGATGGAAAGATGAATAAATATAATCCCAGCCTCCCAGGAGGGACTGACACATACACAGGCTCTTGAGCTGTGCTGTGAAATGTCACCCCAGGGCCCCGCGGGGCTGTGGGTGCACAGGAGGAGATGGGTGGGGGGTGGTTCAGAGAAGGCTTCCCAGCGCTTTGAGGTGAGCCGTGAAGGTTAAGCAGGGGTTTGCTCACGGGGAGGGTGGAGCTGCAGAAAGGCACCGAGACGGGAATAATGCAGAACCACAGATAATGCAGAGCTGTTGACCTTTGCTTGTGACACCCATCAGGGCATTTTTCCCCCCCTTAACCTCAGCCCCACACACATTCACCCTCCTGCCTGGCTGCGCAGAGAAGCCGAGGCTCCCTGCGGGGCTGTGAGCACCAGTGCTGGGCATCGCTGGACGTGGCGGCAAGGAGGGGGCTCCTGTCGTCTGGGGCCTCCTGAGGGCCTGGCCTTGTGCGGCGGGCTCTGCGCGGTACATTGTTGTCCCTGTGTCACGGCTGCCCTGAGGGTACGAGGCCTGGCGTTTGCCTTCACCGGCTTTCCAGCTGCCTCGGGGAGCAAGAGTGCCCAAACATTGCCGTGCCACCGCCTCAAAGCCTAGAAGGACTTCAGGGAGAGGGGAGATGTGGCTGGCATGAAGACGGAGCAGAGGCCTTTGCGCAGGTGCCTTCACAAGACCTTGGGGGGGTGGGGGTGTGGATCAGGCGAGGGTCGCAGCACCAGCCGAGGCTCTGAGCAGCGGGTGTGAGTGGGCCGCCAGCCGGAGGTCGGGGAGAAGAGGCCTAGCCAGCCAGGGTTGGGGCGGGGGGGAGTCTGAGCTGGGGGTCAGTGAGAAATAAGATTGGGTAGGTGGGCTAGTCTGGATTCCCAGACATGGAGAACTCCAGCCAGAGGGCTCGTCAGGCTGCTGGAAAGTGGCCACACAGATCCGAGGCTTGCCCTTCACTCTGGTTCCGCTTCTGCTCTCCCTGTCCGAGCCGCGAGGTCTCTAACCCGGTGACTGCAGTGGCCCCTGAGCGGGCTTCTGGCTGCACTCCCCTCTGCCTATAATCAGCTCTCCACAGAGCAGCCAGAGGGACTGTGCGGAAATGTAAACCAGAACTCAGCATTCCCCTGCCTCAGACCTTTCAAGTGCTTCCTGACGAACCTGGCATGAAATAAAATCCAGGAGAAGTGTGGCTACACCTCTCTCTCGACTTCACTGCCCGCCGTCCCTCCCCTACTTCGCTTACACCAGCAGCCTGGGGTTCTCAGGTGCCCGCGGCTTGCTAGCCCTGTCCCCCCACAGGGCCCCTGCGCTTGCTCTCCCCCGCCTGGAAGACTGCCGCAGCCCGGCCCCCTGTCCAGGCCTTGGATCGGAGGTCATCTCTTCAGAGAAGCCTCCCTGGCCACCGAGTCTGATGTGCAGCATCCCTCTCCTCCCACATCAGACACTATTCTGGGGGCTGAGGACACAGGCCGGAGCAAGACAAGGAGACTCCTGGAGTCAGGGAGCTCGCATGCCAGTGTGGGGTGTTGGGCAGTGGACACAACAGTGTCAGGCAGTGATAAGTATCCTGAAGAAGATAAATAGGAGAGAGATGTGCTCCTTTGGATGGTCAGCGAAGGCCTCTTTAAGGGGGTGGCTTTTGAGCTGAGCAAATGACAAGAAGGAGCTTGCCTTTCAAAGACCAGGGGCCCTGGGGAGGGCATGTTTGAGGAACCTGGAGGGAAGAGAGAGGGAGGGGGAAGGAAGGAGGTGTGGTGTGAGAATGGAAGGGAGGACAGGGGTCAGGTTGGGTCGGGTTGGCCTTTGGGTTGGATTCTAGATGCTGTGTGGTGCCATTGAAGGCTTTTGATCAGGGTGACGTGGTCTGACCTGGGGAGGGATGCGCAGTCTGGGAGCCAGAGATGGAGAGTTGGCTCTGGCTTGGCACTGGCCTCAGTGAGCTGAGCAAAGCAGGTCCCTGGCCCACAGTCACTTGGCCCAGGTCTGTGAGAGCAACAGGTGCAGAGCTTCCAAGCAGACACCTGTGGCCAGGCCAGCAGTGGGATGGAAGCTCCAGCCTGGGAGAGCCGTTCCCAGGGAGGGGTGACCAGGGAGCGGGAGCAGAGCAGGAGGGGATGAGGGCACATGAGAAGTGGAGGGGCTGAGCGGATGCCAGGCTCCGCTGGACTCCTGCCTCTTCCTCCCCTGCCCCACCCCAGTGCCCGCAGGCAGGTGGTCACCGGACCTGTCCTGTGCACGCCTTGGTGCAGCCAAGTGCCAGGGCTCCGACATGCCTGTTCCCTGCTGAATCCTAGGGTCTCATGTGACCTGGGGGGCCGCCAGGCCCGGAAAGACCAGGCCTTGAATCAGAGAATCAGACTTTATTGTTAGGAAGGATGCTGGGGACCCAGTGAGGGATCCAGGTGGTAAGATGGAGAAAGATAAGGGGATTGGAGATCAAGAGACTTAGACTTGCTGGCTCTTACAGCAGTGGGGGGCTTGGCTTGCAGACCTGGGGACGGTCCTTGACAGTGCCGTGGAGAACACCTGGCAGGAAGGCCGGCGCATGCTCGGTGAGCAGTGACAGAGCCTGGCCCAACCCCCTCATCCCACAGAGGAGGAAGCAGAAGGCTAGAGAGGAAATGACTTGCCCACAGGCCAGGAGGCAACAGAGCTGGGGTTAGTTCAGGTCTCCCAAGCCCCTAGTCCAGAGGCCTGTAATGGTGTCAGTGGGTCTTCTTTCCCCCACCATTCCCTCGGGACCAGCCCCCTGTTCCCTCTGCAGGTGAGGCGGCTGCCTGTGGGCGCCCCAGCTTCTCTTCAGCTGGCCTCTGACCTCTGAGCACCTACTGTGTGTCAGCACAGCGGTGCAGGCAGGAGCTCCCCCCGCCCCCAGTGGTGCTGACAGGTGTGTGCGGGAGATAGACGTGTGAACAGCCATGGTCCAGACTGAAGTGACACGGGGAGGTGGCACAGTGCGGCGTGGGCCCTGGTGGCAGACGGGTCTTGGTTCTGGCCCTGCCACTTAAAATGTAGTGGTGACAAGGCCTGAACCTAAGTTGGGAAAGATCAGGAAGACCTCTGACTCAACGTAGGGGAGTGTGGATCTTTCTTGTAGTGACGGGGACTGGAGAGGTTTTGTGGTGAGGCATGATCACAGCTGGCCTGTGTTGAGGATGAAGGTTCTCCTAGCGGGTGGAGAAAGGACTAGAAGTTTCTCGCAGTGTTCTTGGCTCTGGGAATTCTCCGCCTCCTCCCTCCGTAGATAATTATCCTTCCTAAGAAACTGAGGAGATGGGAAACTGCAGGAAATGGTTTGGGACAAGGATTGTGTAGGAGTTGGGGGGTGGGGAATGAAAAGGATGTAGCAGGAGGGGGGATCATGCCTAGCAGCAGGAGGTGGCTCCCTTGGAAGGAGGAGGGAGGGAGCCTGGGCAGGCTAGGAATTGAGAGCAGAGTGGGCGGCTCCAGAGGAGCCAAGTTCCTCAAAGTTCCTCTGCTCCCCTGGTGAGGAAGGGGATGAGATTGACTGGCAGGGTCAGCTTTCCTGAGTCAGCGTGAGGCTGTGTGGCCCAGCAGCCTCAGCACCGGGCCAGGTGTCCGAGCCAAGGCCAGGCCCAGCTCTGGTGCTCAGCCGTCCTTCCACATCCGAAATTCCGTCACCGTGGGCCGGGCCGGTGAGGGCAAGTGGGCGTGTCCCGGGTACCCTGTCCTGGCACAGAGCACGCCTCCCGACCAGCTCCCAGCAGGCCCGAAGCTTTAGTGGTGGGCCGGGTCTCTGCTCCCCGTGGGCCTTGCTGGTGTGCTGAGGCTTCCAGGGAGCGAGGCTCGTGTCCACGTGAGCAGGTGCCGTGACTAGCAGTGAGGAGCAAGCGGGGGCAGGGCTGCCGGTGCAGCACCCGGAGGGGAGAGCGCCGAGGCCCCTGGAGGCCCCTGGAGGCCCCTTTGGTACAGTCGGTACAGGGTCAGCAGAGCCTGGTGGCTTAAGGTCGTCAGAGTCCAGCCGACCTGGCTTTGAACCCCAGCTGCACCACCTGCCAGCTCTCCGACCTTAGGCTGAGTACCTGACCTGTGAACATCATTCGTCTGTACATAACTCTCCCTTGCATGTTTTTTTAAACCTTTCCCCCCCTCTATTTAATTGAGGGATAATGTGCATAAATACATACAGAAGAGTGCACTCATCTTAAAGTGATCGGCTCAGTGGCTATTTACAGATGTTTGCGACCATGTTAACAAGCCAGTCAAGATAGAGGATATCTATGTACCCACCCCCCCAAAGTCCCCTCCTGCCCTTCCCGGTCTGTACCCCCACATTCCTCTGAGGTAACCGCTATTCTGAGTCCTGTCAGTATCAGTTGGTTTTACCTGTTCTTGACCTTGATGCAACTGGAGTCAGACAACAGGTACTCTCTTGGGTCTGGCGTCTTTCGCTCTGCCTATCCAGGAGGTTGCTCTTTGTTGTCACATGCATGAGAGCTTGTCCCTTCTGTCTCTGTGCAGCACTGCCTGGTTTGAAGAAGCCAAAGCGGCTCACTCGCCTGCTCCTGGGCATCCGGGTTGGCTCGCATTTTTGACAGTTAATGAAAAAAGCTGCTCTGAACATTCTTTATACTCTATAGGGTTTTGTGAAAATTAAATGAAATAATCTATTACGGTAAAGTGTTTAATACTGCGTTTAGACTTAGAGCACGTGCTCAAAAAACTTTTCTCCCGGATTTTTGTTGTTGTTGTTCATAAAAAGAAAAGAAAAATTCAAACACTACCTAAGTGTGTAAAGAAAAAATGCCAGACCTGTCCCTTTCACTCACCTGCTCCTTAGAGCTGATCACTTCACAGTTCAGTGTGTTTGTCTGGACTTTGCTGGTGTGTGAAGTTCTCTCTCTCTTTTTTTTTTTTTTAATTTATTCATTTATTTTTATTTGTTTAATTTTTTAATTTTTTTTAAAGATTTTATTTATTTATTTGAGAGAGAGAGAATGAGAGAGAGCAAGCACATGAGAGGGGGGAGGGTCAGAGGGAGAAGCAGACTCCCTGCCGAGCAGGGAGCCCGATGCGGGACTCTATCCAGGGACTCCAGGATCATGACCTGAGCCGAAGGCAGTCGCTTAACCAACTGAGCCACCCAGGGGCCCTATTCATTTATTTTTAGAGATAGAGAGGGAGAGAAAAAGTGTGCATGGTGGGGGGCGGGGTGCAGAGGGAGAGAGAAACTTAAGCAGACTCCGTGCTGAGTGCAGAACCTGATGTGGGGCTCGATCTTACCACCTGAGATCATGACCTGAGCTGAAACCAAGAGTCAGACGCTTAACTGACTGTACCACCCAGGTGCCCCTGAAGTTCTTTTTAATAAAAATAGTTTCATAGTTCATAGTAGTAATTATGCTGTTCTTATTCTTTTACAACTTTTTTTTATTAAGTCTGACTTTTTTTAAGAGTCCCCTTATCTGCATTGAAGGAGCAGCTTCAAGAGGGACGGACTGGGATGAGCTCCCGAACCAGTCTGTCGGGGCCTTCCACTCTGGCCTGGCAGGGCCGCTTTCAGGCTTTCCTCCGTGTGGAACCCAGGGTTTGGCTTCTGGAACCCTGGGTGCAAGTCCTGGCTCTCTTGTGCCCTATTTGGGTGTGTTCTTGGGCTTCTGTGCCCTGAGCTTTGGTTTTCTTGTCTTTAATGCAGGAGAACCCACACCTGCCTCATACGGATGCCATGAAGTCTAAATCTAAATGCGATAACATATAGGAAAGATTAATGTTAGGGTAGGAGATAACATATAGCAGAGTACAAAGTGAAAAGTGCAAGGTGGAAAGTGACGCATGTGTGCTGCTTAGTATGTAAAATCACGGGCTGTCAGAGCTAGAGGCCTCTGAGAAGTGAGCCCAGCCTGCCGTCTTACCTGGGAGGAAACCATGGTCCAGGGAAGGCTGCAGAGCCAGTGAGTGATGGAGCCAGAACCAAGCCAAGGGGGACAGCGGCCCCGCAGCTTCTGAGCTCCCCCGCCTTCCCAGCAGAGGGGGTGCCCGCCATCCTCTGGTCCAGGAGGGTGGGGAAGCAGGAAGGTGGGGCAGAGGCACGGGCGCTTGGGTGGGGAAGGAGATGCTGCCCCAGTCTAGGCTACAGCACCTTCTCCATCCTAACTGTGCCCCCAAACTCGGACCTCTGTCCATTCCCTGGCCCCACAGAGCTCACTTCCTCCCCTAAGGAGCCAAACCAGCACCCCTGCTCCCTGCCCCTTCCTGCAGATAACAGCCTGGAGTTGTGTAGTCTCTGAGGCTTCTTCTAGCTCAGTGTTTGGATCTCCTGAGCCTTCACGCCCAGCCCCCCCAGCTTTTATAAGAGGATAGAGAGGGTTCCCCGAGGCCTGTGAGCTGATGGCCTAGACTGAGGTCTGGAATCCGGAAGCAAAACCCTGACCAGTCTGGGCTCGTGTCTGTGCCTCATTCACCCTGCTCCTCCCCAGGAAGAATTGGCACAATGTGATTTGCACAGAACCGGCCCAGGTGGGCTCCCCTCCCCCCTATATTTGGCCAGCGCGCTCAGTACCAGGCGCACCGAGGCAGAAGTGGCTCCTTGGACTCTGGCTCCCGCCTCTTTTGGAGCCACAGTTCATTATAAAAGCACCGTGACGGTGATATCAGGTTGCTGGGCAGGGCCACTGGGAGTGCCCTGTTGGTCTGGGGTGGGGTGGGAGCCCTCGGATCCCCTTTCAGGGCGAAGCTGTGGAGTGACACGTGTTCTAGGGGCAGTGAATGGTAACATCACAGAACTCCCGAGCAAAGACCAGGAGGCACCGCCCCCTCATGCTGGAGCTCTCGCCTTGTGTGGCCCTGTTTTGGGCTCTCTGCCTTCAGCATCTTGGGTGGGCCTCACCTGATCCTGTGAGGCGAGTCGAGGTGTCCTCCGCTCATTTTATAAATGAGGAACCCGAGGTCGGGCGAGAAAGTGCTGGAACCGAGCAACCTTGAATCCTAGGAAACCAGAGTGAAAGAGCCATGTGAGGTTATCTGGCCCTGTCACCGCATGGCTGAGCAAACCCAGGCCCAGAGTGCAGGCACATGGGGATTGGCACCCAGGGCCAGTATTCTTTCCATTCCATGGATAATAACCATAGTTAGTACCATAGTGGGGCCCCCAGTCTGCTCCTTTGAATGTTCTGAGACAGTCTAGTTAGGGCCATCCTTTGGAGAGCTGAGAACATAGTCATCCAGCTTATTTTTCCTGTGGCTCAGATGAGGAACGTGGTTGAGAAATGCCCCGAGGACAAGCCTCCGGCAGCTCTGGAGTCCCTTCCTGGGCCTGAATCCCTCTTCACCCTGCCCCCTACCAGCAAGGTAGCCTTGGGCAGGTGGCCTAGCCCCTCTGAGCTGCAGGTTCCTCGTCGGTGATGTGTGATAGTGCCTCCCTCACCGGACGGTTTGAAGGTGAAGGAGCCCTCAGTGAGTGCCATGATCATCCACATCCCCATCTCAGGAAGATGCTGCGCTCATCTCATGACTGAGCTGCTCAGAAACAGGGCTCCAGCCTGAGTTCCGGGCCCTTCCTGTCCCGCCGTGCAGTGCTGCTTCCTGGTTCCTGCTGCCATAAGCATCCCCCCTCCCCCCCCGCCCCGCCCCATGCCGTGTACACGGTCATACAGTGGGCCCTGCTCAGGTGGAAGGCTTGCTTCGCTTCTTCCTGGGCACGGGACAGTGACTTCTGTGGGGCACACCGGTGGCCGGCAGGTAGGCAGGCCGGCAGCCTCTCCGCCTGCCTGGGACCTCGCCCCTGTGTGCTTGGCTCGTGACCAGTGGGCTCCCGGCCTCCAGCCAGGCCCTCCCTGCATGGCCCCATGTGGGCTAGACTCCAGAACCTCTGCCCTACGGATGAGAGCGGCAGCAGGAAGCAGTCTGACAGGTCATTTCCTATTGAGCAGCCTGGCGTGAGAGCAGCCCTCAGCCTTTGGGGTCAGGCCGTCCTGGAATCAAGTATCAGCTGTGTTGCTTCCTGGCTGAGTGCCACGGGGGCAAGTTCTTTAAACTCCAAGCCTCAGTTTCTCCTCTGGAAAATGGAAATAGTGCCTACCGTACGGCATTGCTGAGGCCAAATGAGTAAACACAGGGCTTGGTGACAGTTCTCCCTTCTCATGCTGGCACTCAGCTCGTGACCACACTGCGTCCCCCATGGCAGTGCGTGCAGGTGTTACGCAGGGGCCTTGCGGGCCTCACCCAGGCCTGGGAGGTGCCTCCAGGGGAGCTCTGTTACTCTTCCCTGGGGCACCAGCCAGCTCCTGGTCTCCCCTGGCAGATCACACACAGAGCCGGGGCATATTGGTCCTGCTGGGGATCTCAGAGGGACCCAGGAGTTTAGAGAGGGTGGGTGTCTCGCTCCCAAGGTCACATGGCAAGCAAGTGACAGCCTGAAGTGAACCTGGTTTCCTGTTCCCTAGCCCAGCAGGCTAGAAAGCCAGGGCTCAGAGCTGGAGGAAGCATGCTGGGCTGTGGCTCTGGAGTCGGAAAGCCCCAACTGTAGGGCCTTGGTTCAGTCTCTTCACCACTCCCTGCCTCGGTTTCCTCAGCTACAGAATGGTACCGAGGTCAGAGAACCTTTAGGGGACTCATGCAGTGAGGTGTACAGCACATCACAGCGAAGTACTCGGTAAAAGGTAGTTGTAAAAAAAAAAAAAAAAGGTGGGAGTAATGAGGGGTGCACTGTGTTCTACATGAGGACTGGCTTTGGAGTATGAGGCCTCGATGTGCATCCCGACTCTGCCAACACCTTGCTATGTGACCTTGGCCTCTCTGAGCTTTATTCTTTGCATCAGTGGAATGGAGGGGTTGGACTGGAATGGTCTCGGAAGGCCCTGTCTCCTCAGACCTCCTATGGCTTCTTACTGAGGTTCTTGTTGAACCCCAGGAGAGGCCTGACCTCCCTTTGCTGTTCCTGTCGCCCTGGGCCCTCCTGGCACCGGGACCAAGGCCTGCAGCCAGCCGTGTCCTCATCCTTTCTCTGCAGTGTCCTCTAAAGGGCAGCCTCTGAGCATGCTCAGCTCTCCCATCCACTCAGTACATCTCCTGGCTCTTAGAGGCCGGAGGTGACAAACTCCCAGTGGGCAGGGAGAGGAGACAGGGAGAGGCCCTCCAAGTGTGCCCTCTTGTGTTTCCCTCCTCATGATGCTCAGCTAGCTGGGCTGTTTTCAAAGTGTGTGGGAGCCTTTCGGGGCATCCCCAGGAGATGGATGCCTTGGGCACCTGCTTAGGGGAAGCTCTGGCCTCCCACCCTGCCAGCCTGACTCTGGGACCTGCCGCTGAGGTTTCGGGGAACCTGAATCTGCACAGCCCAGCTACATCCACAGCTCCTGTGACCTGTACTCAGATAGCCTGGAAGGCAGTTTTACAGATTTTAAAGGGGACAAGAAACAGGTTCAGTGGGGATCCAGAGGGCTTCTGCCTCCTCTCAGCCTGCCTCTGCCTCTCCTCAGCCTCCCCCCGACCTCGCTGTCTCCCCTCTGCCTCGACCCAACCTCCCCCCAGCCTCTGCTCAGCCTCACCCCGACCTCCCCCTCTGCCTCCCCTCCTGCCTCCCTTCTGCCTCCTCGACCCTTCCCCTCAGCCTCCTTCAGCACCTCTGTAGGCTTCTGCCAGCCAGGCTCAGCCTGGAACCAATGATGACAGGCACAGGGTAGCAAGCCCTGTTTCGGAGGGGCTGCCTCAGAGGGTGGCCCCATCTCCCGACTGGCTGCGCCCTGGTGCAAGCAGGTCTGTGGGCCTGGGGACCCGGGGAACAGAGATGAGACCGTTGCCCTTTGCTGAGAGTGTTCTTTGGCAGTTCTTTGCTCCAGATACATAATCTCATTGGATCCTCAGAACAGCCCTTGTGGTAGAAATGATTATGAGCCTGCTTTTCAGATGAAGAAACTGAGATTCACCTGAGACTCCGAGCACCTGCCAAGGAGAGACTCGGCTTGTAGGCGGCAGAGCCGGGAGACCAGGCCGCTGGTTCTCAGGATCATGCTGTCTCTTAACCACGGGGCTCCCTGCTGGCTGAGTTTGGGTTGAAACCTTGGACAGATCCCTGAGGCAACTGTACCTCTGCTTGTTTTTCCAGATGTCACCTTTCCCAGCTATGTCACTGACGATCTTCCTGCCTGCACGTGGGACTGCCTCCCCTGGCCCAGGTCCAGTTGCTCTGCCTCAGTCCTCCAGAGCTCTAGCTGTCACTTGACTGCTGGGTCCTCCTCTCACTAGAACCTGGCTCCAGTGGAGGGCCCAGCCCCTCTGGTGGCATGATATTTCTCTTGTGCTCTTGTGGAACCCAAGTCAGGCGGCAGCCACGCTGGGCCGCAGAGGAGGCCGAGCCCTGGAGACCAGACATGCTCTGCTTTCTGGGAACAGGGAGGCCCCTTGCATCCCACCCCTCCGTCCAAGACCTGTCTTTCTCTTTGTCACGGCCACCTAGCGCCATGAACCTTGCTTATCGCCATGCTGGAGGGGAAGGAGGTGAGAGGCTCAGGGCAGTACTGTGATTTGCCAGAGATCACAGAGAAGTTCAGGTTTAGAGCTGGGACAGAAGCCAGCTCCTGTGTTGGTAGACCAGGGCTCTTTACACCAGCCCGTGCTTCTGGCTGTCCTACTCCTCATGAAGACTGTCCTGGGCCCAGATACTGCGCTTGTTGGCGTGGACAGAGATGGTGAGTGTGAAGTGCTTTGTCCAGTAGCAGAGCTCATCGGTCAGATGTCAGAGCTAGAAAGGCTCTCAACATGCCTCTGAGGATGGGGAAGGCCAGAGAAAGGCATGGGCTCGTTCAAAGCACCTAGTAAGTTGGTAGCAGGGTCTAGATTGGAACCCAGGTCTCCGAATCCCCAGCCTGGGCTTGGCTCGGGCTCTTCTTCTCCCCAAATGTAGCTTTCTGGCATGTGGAGGTGGACCGGGGGTGGGCTCGCCCATCCTGCCGGAATCTGCAGGAGGCAGTGCAAGCTGCCCCCAGAGCCTAGACTTAATAACTCTGCGGCTGGACCGCTCTCCCCACTCCAGGGTGCTAGGCCGGGGTGGCCAGCACCATCTTCCATTATTTCTTTCCCGAGGCGCTTGCAGACAGGACTTTCACATCGTCCCAGACCAGAGCCTTTCAGTGACTCTGCCTGAGCACTGGATTGGGAGTCCACAGTCCCAGGTTTGTGACCTGGCTCTGCTGCTACCCATGTGATCTTGGGAGAGTGTCTGGACCTCTCTGAACTTCTGTCTCTTCATTTGTTGTCTGCTGCCCAGAGAAATGGCTGCTTTGTGCCCACCTTTCCCAGCTATGTCACTGAGGCTCTTCCTCAGTGGAAAGGTCATCACTTCCTTTCCAGCCTTCACTGTCACCTGTGCTCAGTAGAAACCCGCTACCTACACCATGCTTATTCCCCACACCGCCTACCTTTCCACATGCTGCTGCTTTGCCCAGAAGGCCCTCCCAGGGCACTTCTAACCCCAGCTCCGCCTTCAGGCTCAGGCCAGCTCAGCTAGCATTGAGTGCACACGAGCCCTACTGCCACACGCTGGAGACGAGGTTAAATCAGACTGGAATTCTGCCCTTGCAGAGTCATGCGGGCTCAACAAAGAAGTCTTGGTCTTTGCCACATGCCAGGCTCTGTGCTAAGTGCCGGAGCGTCAGAGAGGACTAGGACAGGGTCCCTGCCCTTGAGAGCCGTCTGGAGGGGGAGACAACCCGCCAACCACACAGTGTGAGCGGTCTCTTAATGGAGGGCTGCAGGATTCCAGACTCAAGGGTGACGAGTTTCTGCCCCGGGGGCCGTTTAGGGAAAGCTGCTGGAGGAACTGGAGTGCCTCTCCAGTAACCCACCAAACAAAGCCTCTGGTTTGCTCGGTGCTCTCCTATCTGTGGTCCTACATGGTCCTCACAACAACCTTGCTAGGTCATCAAGGCAGAAGATGATCAGATGAGCAAATTCTGATAGTAAGCCTACTGTGTGATGGACACAACTCTAGGTGCTGGGGGTACAACAGCAGTCGTGACAGTCTGCCCTCATGGAGGAGGACGGGGAACCCAGCATGCACAGACTTCAGGTAGTGGGGAGTGCTGTAGAGAAAGATAAACCAGGGTGAGTGGATAGAGGGGGCCTGGGGAAGACCTCCCTGAGGAGGAGGCATTTGAGCAGGGACCTGAAAGACGGAGGGAATCTGTTGTTCAACTATGTGGTGCAGAGTGTTTCAGGCAGAAGGAAGAGTAAATGCAAAGGCCCTGGGGTGGAATTGTTCTGTTCAAGGAAAAGCAAGGAGGCTGTAGAGCCAGAGAGGGGTTTGCCACTGGGTTGGAGGTGGGGTATAAGAGAAAGGAGTCACGATGATTCCAGGGTTTGGGACGTGAGCAACTGAATGATACTGGGGCAACGGGGACCACTATAGGAGGAGCATGTCTGGTGGTAGGGAAATGAGAGTTCAGCTCCTGTACCCTTGCCACTGCGAGTCCACCCCATGCGCACCCAGACACACCGGCCTGTGGGTCACCCGTGCCCACCCCTCCGGGCAGCCTCCTCATCTCTCAGGCCCTACGCCACGCTCAGTCCCCTGAGAGTCATGTTCTCTTGTCGATGTCTTTCTGGCCCTTCTGAGAGGTCACCGAAAAGCCCAAGTTGAGGGGGAGCTGACAACTCTTCTTTATCGCTGCCCACAGATCCTGTGAAGCACTGACTGAGCTGGGAGGGGCGGAAGGCACCCCGCCATGCTTCCCTGGGTACTGTCCTCTCTCTCCCACCCAGCCAGCGCCTCTGAAGTCTTGTCTTGTTCTCCCTTCAGAGCATCCCCCCCCGCCCCTCCCCTGGAGCAGCTGAAAATGGGATGCTGGGCCTTGCTTTCTACAGGGCTGTTGTCCTGGAAATGGTAGAATTTCTCTTTGTGTTGCTTTGATGATTTTGTGAGCAAGTTCAAGTTATATATAATGGATCTAATTCACTGTTAAGCTTCTAAGCTGAGTGACATTCACCTGGAAAGGACATGAACGACAACAGGTATTTGGTATACTCAATTTCAGTTTTCTCCTAAATTTGCATTTTTGCAAACACTACCCCACCCCCACTAAAGGAAAAGAAAAGAGAAATCCAGCTTTCCCAAGGTCTAAAGTTTCTGGAAATGGAACCTCTCTTACAGAGCATCTTGTTTCTTCCCCTGTGGGCAGGTGTGCTAGGGGCTCCTGCAGGTCCTGAGAACAGTCTTGGAAGGAGGAGGGCCGGGGAATGGGGATGGGCAGGGGAGAGGAAGCCTCACATCTGGGGAGCCACCCACTGGGCACCTGGAGAGGAAGGGGGGGTGGCTTAAGTCCAGGTTTTATTCCAGCTCAAGCGTTCCATGCTTTCACTTCTCCACACTGCATGGTTGAAATTCGGGGAGCCGAGAAGGGCCTCCTTTGCAAGGGGTGTGATTTAGGTTTCTCTGATGCCGATGGCCCCACTGGGTCAGGTGAAGGAACAGAAGAAGTGGAAGCAGAGGCCCTCGGTTTCACTGCCAGCCACAAGGGCAGGGCCTGCCTGGGGCTCTTCGTGGAGGATCTCAGTATGAGAAACCAGCCTTCATCCTGATGCTGTCATGGAGGGACTGTTCAGTATCCTATGGCATGGGCAAGGCCATGGGTAGGGTGAGATCACTCCAAAGGGGCTGGGGAGGCAGTGGGAGAGGAGGTAATCTTGGGTCTGAGCCACTGCTCTGGGACCTTGGGGCACGTAAGCGGTCATCTGTCTGATGTTCTCTTTACTTATCTTAAAATGGGGGATAATAATAATACCTCCTGCATTAGGGTTGTTGAGAAAATTAAATGAGATGCTTCAGTAAAGTGTTTGGGAATTTTGTACACCGACCTGTTCATGGTGTGGATTTGAGGGTGGGAGGGTGTCTTGTATAGCAGGTGAAGGGAAAGGAGGAGAATCACTGGGAGATCCTCCTCCTCCTTATGTACTTAGATCCTGTTGGGAAAAAGTTTTAAATGACCATGCGTTCTGTTTACAGTCATCAAAGTACTGTATTTCCATTTTGAAAAAAAAAATCAAAAGAAACCAGTATGTATAGTATGGACCTGCCAGGGACCCAAACCAGCCACAAGTCTTTGGAGCCTGAGGTCCTACCCCACCCCCCTGAGCTGCCATCCTCACTGGCTGCCTGGAAACCTCTGGCTTGCCAGGCCCTATTGTTGCCTCCTGGAGCTCTGTATCTAGTCAACACACACGGACTGTTTACTGCAAGTCCCTGGTCCCTGTCCCTCCACCCCCCTTCTCTTGTGACTCATCCTCCACCTCGAGACACAGGGACTCTCAATCCCATGCCTTTCCTGTGGGGGGGTGGGGAGAATCTGCTGGAGTGAAGTTCATCCAAAAATGTTTGTGGGGCGCTTAGGTGATTGGGAGGCTGGGCTGGGTACCAAGAAGTGCCGCCCCAGTGGGGTGAATTGGGGTCGGGGCTGCTGAAGTGCGTCCTTGAGACCCAGGAAAAAGGCCAGTGGGAGCGAAAGGCAGGGTAGGAGTAGAGCCTGGCTCAAGGCCGGGTCAGGGGCATTGGGGGCCAGACCTGCAGGTCAGGGGACCCTCCGAGGCCTGCTGGATCCCCTGACTCAGTTCCTTGCGTGGCCTGCCTGCTCCATCTGTGAGCCAGTGTCTCCCTCCCTGGACAGTCTCATTCCCATGCTGGCTGGAGGTTTCAGGGTCCTCAGAGGACTACTGAGATCCACTCTCTGCTCATTTGTTCACACTCTTCCCCCTCTGGTCTCCTGCCCACGAGGCCCAGCTTCAACCCCACGTCCTTTAGGAAGCTTCCACCATTCCCTGAACCTGGTTTTCCTGAGCATCACCCTGTGGGCCCCAGGGCCGTGTGCTGGGATGCCAAGCAGACTAGAACACCTAGCTACAGAGCTCCTGGCTGCACGGTTAGGAGGAGCACCTGACTCAGCTTGGGGCGTTCGGGAAAGGCTTCTCAGAGGAGGTGACACCGCCACCGTTAGGGAAATTAGGTTTTGAAAGGTGGGTGGAAGTTCAAGGTGAAAAATAGTTTCCCTCTGTGTGCACAGAATTAGGGTTGGGGTTTGAGGACTTCTGGCAAGTGGAGTTCAGGGATTGGGGATGGTAGGTTAAGTGCTGAGGGTTAACCCTGAGCTCGGCCAGCTCCCTGACCCTGGAAACCTGATCATAGCACCTGCTCTGGAACACCTCTCCTGCGAGGTCTCTGCGAGGGCCCGGCTGTCGCTGTGTCACTCTGCCTATTGCTTTCAAGTCTCCTCGGCCACCAGGGCCCCCCCAGCCTAGGTGGCATTTCTGTCCTTCCCTCTTCTTCATCAGTCATCTCTCATGTCAGTCTGCTGCTTCGCAAAGTACGTGTTGCTTCTGTGTCCAACCCCTTGATTCTCACTTGTCTACACATGAGGAAACTGAGACCGGTCTGTGGGGCGATGATTTGCCCAGAGCATTGTGGTTACTAGAGGACCGAGCGAGGCCTCGAATCCAGGTGTCGGCCTCCTGGTCCAGTCTTCTTTTCTCCACACCTCAGGCAGCCTAATACATGCCGTTTGTGTTCTCAGAGAGCTTTTTTAGCTCATTTCCTACCCACACTCGATGTTCGGGGGAGGTGGAACCCTGTCTCCCTGGAGCGAAACAAGCAAGAAATAGAGGTGCCATGCGGAAGACGAGAGGGGGAGGCATGGAGAGCCCGACTCCCCCGGCCTGGGGGACGAGTCCTGCCCAGGTACTTGGAACAGACTTATTTATGGCTGCATCCACAACGGAGGCATATTGCAAACTGGAATGTTCTTCCCCTTGATCCCGACAGGCTTTGTTTCCATCAACGCAGCATGGCACAAAAAGCTGGCAATCTGGAGACCTGGGTTCTAATTTTGCCTCTGCCACTTGCCAGCTAGGCAGCCTTGGGCAAGTCACTTCACCTCTCTGCTCCTCAGTCTCTTCATCTTTCAAATGAGGGTCTGGGTACAAGAGAGGAAACGAGAGGAGCTCCATAGAACCCCCAGTGCAGGACCTTGTATCAGACACTCGGGAGTGTCTAGTAAGTGCTTTTCTTCTCTGTGCTGGAGACTGTATCTTCAAGTGAGTCGTGATCAAATACAATATCACTGAGTGGGCATTATCAGTTTACATGTTTAAAAATTGTCATTCATCGGGTGGGTCCCGGAGGCCAGGAGCTCTTCCGTGACACTTACACAGCTCCCCTGGGGGTGGCGGCATCACCCCAGTTACAGAGGAAGGACCAAGATTCAAAGACACATGCAACATGTATCATGTGGCATCTCCCTTGCTCTACACAATAGCATTCATATTTGGATATTGGCAAAGGCTTGGTGAAGACAGCCTGCCTTCTTATTTCTCTTTCCTTTTTTCCTTGTTTTTTATTTATTCATTACCCTTAACATCTATTCACTATGTGCAGGATACTTGTCCTGGGCTGTTTAGAGGATAGAGACCCTAGAATGACTCTCCTGCTTCTCTCTCTTTCTCTCGCTCGCTCTCTGGCAAACTTCTCTTGATCCCTCAAAGCCCAGTCCAAATGGTCCCTGCCCTGGGAACATCACCTACTCTTGAAATTTAGCCATCCCCACCTCCTTCCTCTTTCCTACACTCATCATCTAAAGGGCAGCTTTATCTCAGTTCACAAATAGTTAATGCCTACTATTATGCTGGAAGCTGGAGACCCAGATGACTCTATTCCACCCGTAGGGAGCTTAACGCTCAGTGATGGACAAGTTTACCCCAACAGGTCTTGGTAATGTAGAGTGATTCATGTTATACTTCGGTTTTGAAGAAAATTATACTAATAATAGCAGTCACCGCTTTTTGCTAACATTGGGCACCAGCGATGTTTGGCATTCTTTGCCCCGATTACTTCCTCTTGTACTCCAGACACCATCTGGAATAGGCTTTTACACAGATGGGGAAACTGAGAGTAGAAGATAAAACAGAAATGCCCAAGGCTGCCCAGCTATGAACCCTGATTAGAACCCAGGGAGGCCTGGCTCGCATGTCTTTGTCTCTGCTGGTCTGTTTATCAACCTGCTGGGACACTGGCTGAGTGTGTTCTGAGTGTGTCCTTTTTCCTTGGTCCTCATAGCTGACGTTGATGGTGGAAAGAATCGGAGCTCCTCCTACCCCAAAGGAGCCTCCAGCCCCAGCAGAGACTGGAGCTGTATACAGATCACGCAGACAGGGGCTGAGCATTCTGATCATTCCCACCTCCTGCCTTAGAAATTTAGCCAGTAAGACTGAGCACTTCTGGCAGAGTTAACTTGGGAGGGCTTTCTGGAGGTGGCAGACCTAAAAGATAGGAGGGATTTCCCAAGGTTCTTACTAGCCAGTGGAGTGGAAGGGGAGCAGTGGTGAGACTTCCCTGGAGGAGAGCTCATGGAAAGAATACCATCTCTGGCCCTCTCAGAGCCTCTTTGGGCCTGGGCACTGACGCTCCCCTTAGAAACAAAATAAGGATAAAAGCAGAGATGATGTGATGAGTGGCTAAGAACACAAACTCTGGAGCCAGACTGCCTGGGTTTGAGTCCGTGATCAGCTACTTGACTTTGAGCAGGTTGCTTAACCTTTCTGTCCCTCAGTTTCCTCATCTATGAAATGAGGGGATGGTCATTGTGACCCCAGAACTGTGATGAGGTGCGAATGAGATAAAAAGTATCTGAGCGCCCCGCTGTAAACTGTGGAGTGCCAGGTTTTCGTTGGGAGGTATTACCTTTCAGGACTAGTTGAGACTGGTTGCTGGGGCAGTTGAAGAGGGAGTTAGATAAATGGAGTCGTGTGCAACCAGGAATCCCTTGGGACCTGGCCGAGTTGCAGCCCCAGAGCAGTCCTCAGGCCTGGAACTAGGGCGGCAGAGCCCCTCCTCGCACACCCCGGGGTCTCTGGTGACCAGCACGGGTGCGCCAAGGAGGCCCCTGCCCCGGCACTCCCCTCTGACTGCCCCGCCCCGGGGAGAGACACAGGAAGTGGGATCTGGGGTGTCCGGTCACCCTGGCAACCGAGGGTGACGTGGAACAGCTTTGCCTGCTGCTTGCTCCATTGCCCCAGTCTCAGCAGATGGGGACCGTCCCAGGGGGTGGAAATAAGCTTTCTCACGGTGGAGCGCAGCGAAGCTGCAGAGGCGCCAGGAGCCCCTCGCCAGTTTGAGGTTGGCTCAAGTGTCTGTTCAGTGTGCCTCCGTGTGTGTGTGTGTGTGTGTGTGTGTGTGTGAGAGAGAGAGAGAGAGTGAGCGTGTGTGAGAAAGGGTGCGAATGAGTGTAAGAGTGTGTTATAAGAGCTAGAGTGTGGATGAGTGTAAGAGGGAGTGAGCGTGTAAGAGAGTGGGTGAGTATAAGAGCGAGGGAGTGTGTGTAAGAGTGGGTGAGTGTGAGGAATGTGTATACGAGCTAGAGTGAGGCTGAGTATGTGTACAAGGGAGTGTGTAAGAGTGCGAGAGCACACGTGAGAGTGGGGAGTGTGTGAGAGAGAATGTGTGGGGATGAGTGTGTACGAGGGAGCTGGTGAGCGTGTAAGAGGGCGAGAGAGTGGGTGAGTGTGTGTGTCCTTCCGTCCCCTGCAGTTGCCAGCACTGGACACGGAGCCACCTCTGCCCTCCCTTGGCGGGGACTGTGTGGGCAGGTTCGCCCAGCGGCTCGGACACGAGGAACTCCACACCTTCTCGCGTCCCTGCCCTGGGAGGACTGGATGCCCCCCAGGAGGCCGTGTGGTTTGAGAACTCCCCGCACCTGGAGCTTCCTGCATTCTCACGGTGGAATGGTCATGTGACATTGGCAGGTCACCGGTTGTCTGTGAGTCTCAGTTTCCCTGACCGAGGAGCAGAGGGTTTGGATGATCTCCAGAGTCTGTCCCAGCTCTCCTGGCTCTGGATTTGACTCTAACTGCCTCTGCCCCACCCCACATGCCATCCTGGTGACATCACGGTGCCACAGTTTGGGCCCTGGGAGTTTTGCCTTATTTCTTGGCATCTTGGGATCTCACCTTAACGGTGGGCTTTTGTCGGGGGACTGGGGGCCCCAACCGTGCCCCTTTCACCACACCTGGTGTCAGCAAACTTCCTGCATTTTAAGGAGACTCTTCAGGGCTGCAGGGTGGGAACAGCTGGTGGAGTCAGGGCCTTGGAAGGGGGACAAGCCAGAACAGGCCCACAGCCCCCCCCCGCCTACACCGCTGTGCCCTTCCCCACCCCCCGGAAGCTTGCTTTTCAGTAATGTGCTGCCTACCCGAGGTAAGGAGCCAAGAGTGGATCCCAGACCTTCCTCTTAAGCCCGGGCCCCTCCCTCCCCTGCCCTTGCCCGTCAGGGCCTGCTCGCCAAGAGGCAGGACCGACACAGGAAGACCCGGGGGGACTGGCTCTGGGAACATGGCTCCAGCCCCAGGTACTGTGGGAGCCAGCTTCTGTGGATGGAAGTGCACTGCACCCAGGTCAGGAGGCCCAGGACCTAGCAGTCCTTGGTGGCCTGGGCCTGTCGTGCCTCCTCTGAGCTCCAGGTTTTACCTCTGTCAAACAGGAATGCCAGCCGTCTCTTAACCTAGTGAGGGAGGCCTGGTGGCCCGAAGGTCCTGAGACTGGGACAAGCTGTTCCCATGAGTTTGTCATGGAGGTTCTGACTCTGAGGCACCTCTGTGTCCCCAGTGCACACCACCAGCCCGGCTCAGAGAAAATACCCACGTTTGAGTAAAAGATTGAGTAGCTCTCTCTACTACAGATATTCTAAGCTAGAGTAGAACTTCTCCCTTAGACTCTGGGGAAGCCACTGAGTCTTGCCAAGCCCCAGCTTTCTCTTCTGCAAAGTGGGGACAATGTGAACCCCACAGGGCGATTGCGAGGACTAAAGAGATGCTCTGTGCTAGGTTCCCAGCACAGTGCCTGGCTTGCGGTGCACCTTCAGGAATAATGAGCGTTCTTCATGTTCCCACTCTTGGCTTGTTTCACTTGTCCCCTTACCCCATCCCTCCGTGTGGTCCTCATCTCTGGGTCTGCAGTGCACAGTGGGGTACTTTCGGGGGCCAGGCAAGCTTTGATGGCAGAGAGGGGTGGGAAGGCATTTTTAAAGTGTAATGTGCTAGGCGGAGGCAGAGGCTGTCCACTACTTGCCCTGGGCTGTCTCTTCAGACTGTGCCTTTTCCTCTTGGTGCTCACTTCCAGCACAGGTGCTCAATTCCAGGCTAGGGTGTGGAGGTCAGCTGGACTCCTGGCCTTGAGAAGCGGCTTCCTGGTGGCTGCCAGGGTTCTGCTCCCCTCGACCCCCTCACCATCCTATCTCCCCTCCAGGGCAGTGCACGTCTCTGGGTGTGGTACTATTGTCCTGTCTTCGCTGCTCCTGCCTGGGTTGTCTGACCTTGCTGGGTGCCAGGGAGAGAGAGGAATTGGGACAGCGACTGTGGATTGAAGGTTCGAGAAGGAGAGGCACCAGAGAAGGCCTCCTGCCCTACCATGAGCAGACGGGTGGTCAGGGAATGCTTCCTGGGGCAGGAAGCAGGTAGAAGCCTGTGGTGTCAGCCACACACAGTAGGGATAGAGGTACAGGAATAGTGTTCTGGGGAGACAGACTAGACCAGGCAAAGACCTGCAGGCAAAAGAGGATGTGGCTCCTTTAGGGGGAGATGTCCCTTCCAGTGCACCAGCCAACCGAACACTGGGACTTACTGGTAGACACTACAAAACTGGGGAATTTTTCAGCAAGAGGTGAGTTTGGTCAGGTCCGTTTTGAAGCCAGGAGAATGCACGTAGCAGCTCTGGGGTTCTCTCCTGGCCTAGGATGGAGACGTGTTTTTTTCCAGCATGTTTTGAGTATCTCCTGGGAGCTTGGTGCCAGTGTTCTGGGCCTAGCTTGTGTTTCGAGTGAGTCTTGACTTGTAGTTCTGCTGGCACTACCCAGATTAGTGCTCGAGAGTGGGAGGGGCTTTGGGCATGGGGAATGATGTTTCTTCTCCTTCCCAAGGATCTCAGGGGTAATAAGAGCCAAAGCCTGGCCAGGTGGGTTATCAGGGAATTATGTGAGTAATGGCCTAGCCCTGTGCATTTTCAAATCAGTAGATACTTACTGCATACCTCTTATGTCCCTAGCCCTGGGCATCTGATTATAAACAGGGAATCTGCCTGCACAGAGCATGTAGGCTAGGGAGGGGAGGAGGAAAGCAAGAGCTTTCACCTTGAACAAAGTATCATACTTTCTTAACCAAGCTGACCCTGGGGTTTTTGGTACCCAGCATGCAGATAGGTGCTGGGGTCTTGTCTACCTACCTCCCCACCCCAAAACAAACCAGAACCCCTTAGGGAGCTTGGGGCCAAACCTGGCACTGAGAGAGTACCTCTCAGAGGGGACTTTTTGCTACTTCCTAGCTCTGGGTTTGGGGCCCTAGGGTGGGCCGGTGCTGCTGGCTCGGGGAGAGGGTTGGCGGGTCTCAGGCAGAGGGGCATGTTTGTGCCTTGATGAGGAGGGAGAGCAGGGGTCGACTTACAGAACTTAGGAGTTTGATGGGAGCTGGGGGTTCAGACCTGGGTTCTGTCCTGGTCCTGCTGCTAATTTGCTGTGTGCCCTTGGGCAAGTCCTTTCCCCTTTCTGAGCCTCGGTTGCTCCATCTCTAAAGTGGAGGAGATTAGGCTAGAAACAGATGGCAGATAGGTTTTGTCTCACCTGCAAATTTCATTAATCGCTGTTTGGCTTCTTGAGCAGCTCTGTGGGCTCGGCAGGAAAGTGCCCGAGTCTAGGAATGGAGGTGTAGGTAATGCCCTTGGATACCTGAAGCCTCGGTAATTAGTGGATCATTTCTGCCTTCTGGAGGCATACAGAGCTGCTTCTTTATACCACTCTGACAGAGACAGGGATAACATCTGTATATCCTTTGAGAAAAACACTTCAAAAACATTGTCGCTTACTGTATACAGCAAACCGTGGGAAGCTGGTATTACCACTTCCATGTCCCGGGCAAGGAAGTCAAGGCTCAGAGAGTTACCAGAGCGGCCCTTTGAGGCCGAACCCTGTCACCAGCTGCTCTTATCTCCAGCCCCGTCCCCAGCCTCGCGTCCCGGCTCGCCGCAAGCCCATGGCCTCCTGTTCTCTCACCCTCCGCAGGTTTCCATGTGATCCCCACTATCTCGAGCATCGTCCCAGAGAGCTGCCTGCTGATCGTGGTGGGGTTGCTGGTGGGGGGCCTGATCAAGGGCGTGGGCGAGAAGCCCCCCTTCCTGCAGTCAGACGTCTTCTTCCTCTTCCTGCTGCCGCCCATCATCCTGGATGCGGGCTACTTCCTGCCGCTGCGGCAGTTCACGGAGAACCTGGGCACCATTCTGATCTTCGCCGTGGTGGGCACGCTGTGGAATGCCTTCTTCCTGGGCGGCCTCATGTACGCCGTGTGCCTGGTGGGCGGCGAGCAGATCAACAACATCGGCCTCCTGGACAACCTGCTCTTCGGCAGCATCATCTCCGCCGTGGACCCCGTGGCCGTGCTGGCCGTCTTCGAGGAGATCCACATCAACGAGCTGCTGCATATCCTTGTCTTCGGGGAGTCCCTGCTCAATGACGCCGTCACTGTGGTGAGGGGCCCAGAGCCGAATCCAGGTCCAGAGTGAATCCCACCTCCACCCGCTAATCACAGTAGCAAAACAGCAGATGTCCCTTCCTGCTGGCTGTGTGCCAGGCATCGTGCTGAGCACTCGACGTGCATTATTTCATGTAATCCTTGTGATGCCCTTAGGAAGTGCTTTTTATTCTCCTTTACCGAGGAGGCAGCAGGCCCACCAAAGTCAGACGACTTGCTGAACATGTGATAGGACCAAGGTGTTAGAAGCCAGATCTGTCAGACGTCAGGGCCTGAGCTCCTGGCCTTTCCAGGCCATACCCTCTCTGTCCCTGACTTGGACTGTGAGATGAACTTGGTTAAATTATGTATCATCTTTAGCCTTCATTTTACCCTTTATAGGCTGTTGAGCCTGGGAGGGCCAGTGCAGCTGTCCTGTTGGCTGCACCCTAAGTTACAGTTCGGTTTGTGCAGAGTTCAGAGGCAGCCGTGGTGGAAAGGGACCCTGCCCTCAAAACCTCCAGGAAGGGCGCCTGGCTGGCTCAGTAGAGCATGTGACTCTCGATCTCAGGGTCACGAGTTCCAGCCCCACGTTGGGCATGGAGCCTACTTTAAAAAAAATTAAAAATAAAATTTACTATAAAAAAACCAAAAAAAAACCCCTCTAGAAAGTGATAAAATGGATTGGCCTGAGGTTGGCCACTCGCTTATTATGTGATCTTAGGCAAGTGACTGTACCTCTCTGGGCCTCCGCTGCCTGTGCTGACACATGCCCTCCCCCCCAGCCAGTTTCCTCAGGAAACGGGCACGTGTATGTGCACACTCAGTCGTGTTGTGAAAACACCCCCATTCTCCTCCTCGTTGGACCCCTCGGAGAGTAGGAAAACACAAGGGCACGTGTGCACGCTCACACACGCACCCCCTCTTCACCCACCCCCAGTCCCTCCGGAAGCCGCACTTCAAAGAGACAAAGTAGAGGTGGTCGGCAGGCGGCCTCGGCTTCCTCTCCTCTTCCTCTTCCTCCCCTGCTGCCTTCGTTGGGTCCTTGTGGAGCCGGGAGAGCAGCAGCCTGATCTAAGCAAGCAGGCCCTGGTGCTGGGCCTTCTAGCACCAGCTCTTGCCTCAGTTTCTCCGTCTGTAACAAGGCCCGTCATCCTCCCAGGGTTCTTACAGGGGTCACACCAGTGGGTACCACAGACAAAGCCCTCCCCAGTTGGATCTGGGTCTTGGGGTTTAGGTTGGCCCTCCTGGGGAGCAGTGGGGCTGTGGTTTTGTCAAGTGGTACCTCAGTCTGGCCAACGTGGGCCTATGGCCAAGTCTCCCCAGGTGGTGGCAGTGTCAGTAGGAATTGCCCGTGCTCACTTCCTGTCTGAGCACTTCCTGTCTGAGCACTTCCTGTCTGAGCACTTCCT
Source organism: Leptonychotes weddellii (assembly GCF_054177405.1). NCBI lineage: Eukaryota > Metazoa > Chordata > Mammalia > Carnivora > Phocidae > Leptonychotes > Leptonychotes weddellii. The sequence continues at coordinate 18,887,837 of NC_138372.1, read as the reverse complement.
GTCTGACTCTTGCCTTATCTAATGCGCACAGAAACTCCATGAGGTTGGCACTGCAATTATCCCGTTTTTCCAAGTGAGGAAACTGAGCTACTGATACAGGTTAGGGAACTGGTCCAGGGTCATTTTAGCTGCTAAGTGATGGTAAGTGATGTAGCTGGGCTTCACACCCACACGGTGGGAGTCCAGAGCCCCCACACTTACCACTCTGCCGCGCTGCCTCTCTACTCCCATTGACAGTACAACCAGGTGGGAAAGGACGACCTTGCCCTCTCTACCTGCCCCATTGGTCCAGGGGGTAGACCCTGGGGACCCATGAATCTCCTCAGGCCAGGAGTGAGTGTACGTAGCCTAGGGCTGAGAACGCACCTGTTGTCCACTGCTGGATCCCTGCCCCGTCTCTCAGACGGCGATGGCCCAGGCAACACTGGGGACGGGCCAGTGCTCGGTCTCTCCCCTTCTTGCTTGGCCCACGTCAGGCCCTTCCTAGAGCTCTGGGCATGAGGGTGAGTGCCCTGTTCCTGACATTAAAGCTGAAGGCAGCCCCTGAGCTGCATGGTCTCAGGTCACTTCTCCTACCCACGCCTCCTTGCCTTTAGGTCCTGGGGGCTTTGGAGAGTTCCCTCTCAGCAGTTCTCAGGTCCTCTTCCCTCTCTCTCAGCACCCCAGGCCTGGGAAGTCCCCAGCCGGTTTCCTGGCAAGCTGCCTAGGAGTAGGCCCAGTAGCCAGGGAGCCGGCACCTAAGTGCAGGCAGAACCTCAAAGCTGCCCCCGTCCAGGAGGGCCTGCCCCCTGCTGTAGGGAACAAGCTCTGGGCCTGGTTGTTGCTGGGGCCTGGGGGCCCTTTGTCAAGTCGCTCCCCCACTCAGCTTCAGTTTAGGGGAGGAACAGGCATCCTTGGCTCGCCGACCCCATGAGGCTGTTATGTGTTGAGCAGGATGGCCACTGTCCAAGGGCTTTATGGTATGTGATGTGCCACTTCAACGTCTGTTGCTAGCACTATAGTGACACCGTATTTCCCAGTCGGGGGGCAGCGGGGGAGCCTTAGAAAGCCCCTCGTTCCGTAGCATCTGAACTTGGCTGTTCACGGTAACCACCTGGAGAGCTTGTTGAACAGAGATTTCTGGGCCCCACCCCCCGAGAATCCAAGCAGGGTATGGCCTGGCTGTATATATTTTCAGAAACTTCCAGAGGCTAAGAAGTCCTCTTCTAGTTCGTTGTCTGAACTTTCTCTGCTTTGCGCTGAAGGAGAGACTGAGATCCAGACAGGGACACAGTCTGCCCAAGGCCGAACCGTGAGAGAGGCCACTTACTGGCGCGAGTGGTAGCTGGCACTGTGATGAGCATGGTTCTGGGCACTTTGCCTTTATGAACTAGTTTTAATTCTCGCAGTAGCCCTATACGGTTGGTACTGTTATCCCACTTTAGGGTGAGGGGAAGTGAAGCACGGGGAGCTGGAGTAATTTGCCCCGAGTGTACAGCTGGGGAACAGCAGAGTCACAGTTCCAGCCCAGCTGGTTTGGCTTCGGAGTGTGCGCTCTTAATCAGCACAGCACGCTGCAGGCCTGAAGCAAGGCCCTCCGGCCCCTGGGCCAGTGGGTTTGACCACCTGCTTGGCACTAGGGTTTTTCGGCTATCAGGTGGCCTCCTCTTGTGGCCATATGGCCTCAATGGAGGGCATGCGATCACTCTAGGTGGACCCCAGGGAGCTAGACGGCGGGGGGGCGTGGTTCAGGGCTCTGCCCTCCTGCCAACCAGCCTACACCCTCCCCCCCCAGGTCCTGTATCACCTCTTTGAGGAGTTTGCCAACTATGACCGAGTGGGCATTGTGGACATCGTCCTCGGCTTCCTGAGCTTCTTCGTGGTGTCCCTGGGCGGGGTGTTTGTAGGCGTGGTCTACGGGGTCATTGCAGCCTTCACCTCCCGATTCACGGCCCACATCCGCGTCATCGAGCCGCTGTTCGTCTTCCTCTACAGCTACATGGCCTACCTGTCGGCTGAGCTCTTCCACCTGTCGGGCATCATGGCGTGAGTCTGGGTGCAGCATGGGGTAGGCCACCAACCTGGATTCCCTGTGCTTGCGGGGTCATGAGGGGGTTCCCCAGGGCCCAGCCTCCAGCCCTGGGATAAGACTCCTGCACCAGGCTCCAGTTCCTGGGACTGCCCCTGGAAGCACTGAGTTTAAAGTCCTAGAAAGCCTCAGCCCTGCTACTTCTTCCCTTTGCCTCAAAGGGAGTTCCTTGGCTGTAGCTGGCCACAGGCTTTCGCATTCACTGTGCCCTTCCACAGTCCCAGGAAGAAGGCCTGGGGCCTCCATTGCCATGAGGAGTCCTGAAGGTCCTGAGGCCTCAGCTGGGTCTTGAAATCCAGGGAATGTGGAGAGGCAGTGAGGTGCAAAGTTTTGCCCAGTAGGGGAAGATATTGGAAGTGCAGAGGCCAGGCCAGATTGGGGGATTCGGGGTAACCTTGAGGATGCCGGGCCAGCAGGAGCAGAGCCCAGGTATGGACGCCAGGCAGGGAGGGCTGGGGCAGCTGCTTGGAAGAGAGCTCCCTATGGGGACCTCCATGTGTTAGAGACACCGTGCCCCAGGGGAATAAACCAAGGCCATGGACGTGTGTGACTGACTCCTGTTAGACGGAGAGGCAACATGGCCGTGGGGGGAGGCATGGGCTTTAGAGTCGGGCAGACCTTAGTTTGCATCTTAGCTCTGCCGCTCACTGGCAGGGTGACAGCGGACAGGCATCTGTCTCTCTACCTCCCAGATTCCTCATCTGAAAAATGCAAAAACGTGCCCACGCCTGGAGGGTTGAGTGAGAGGACAGAGCTGGACGAGTTGTGTCCTGCAACGGGTTCTGACCTGTCAGGGAGCTCAGGACATGGGCCCCTGTCTGCCTCCATGGCAGTGGAGGGGCTCTGGGAAGGTGCAGCTCCCCTGAACCCCGACCTCTGCTCTTTCATGACCCCAGACTCATCGCCTCGGGAGTGGTGATGCGCCCCTACGTGGAGGCCAACATCTCCCACAAGTCCCACACGACCATCAAGTATTTCCTGAAGATGTGGAGCAGCGTCAGTGAGACCCTCATTTTCATCTTCCTTGGCGTCTCCACCGTGGCCGGCTCCCACCACTGGAACTGGACCTTTGTCATCAGCACCCTGCTCTTCTGCCTCATCGCCCGAGTGCTGGGTGAGGTCCCGGGCTGGAGCCGGGTAGAGGTGTGTGCGTGCGCGCGCGTCGGTGTGCGGGCGCGCGCCCGTGCTTGTGTGTGTGTGATGTGGAGGCAGGAACCGGCCTGGGGGGGGGGAGGGGCGGGCGCCTCGTGTGAAGGGGCCCAGCCGGGTGGGCTGCTGGCCGCTCCCAGCTCAGCGGCAGGCAGCAGCTTCCCTGCCCCTCTCTGCAGTGCTGAGGCTGTGATGGGTCTTGTGATGGCTCACAGGGAGTCTGCGATCCCTGGGAAGACAGTCATGGTGCGTGAGAACCAAGGGGCCTCAGGGACCCTGGGCCACAGAGCCCGGGTCTGTGAATGTTCTCTGCGTTGTCTCTGGTGCAGATGACTTGAGCACTTGCAGACCCGTCTATGCTGCTGGCCCCGGGCCACACACAGGGACCAGGCCTCGGGTCCTTGGGTTCTGCTTATGCTTTCCAGACATACCTCACCTCAGCGACTGTGTCACTTACCCCTCTGGATCTCACTCTCCTCCTCTCCGGGAGTGAGTCTGTGGTCCCTGAGCCTGGCTGGCTATCACCTCTACTTGGTACAGTGTTTGAAAATCCCTTTAGTCCTGAGCCTCATCCTCCAGAGATTCTGGTTCTGTGGGTTGAGGTTGGATCCCGGTCTCTGCCTTTAAGAAAAACCTTTTTATTATGGAAAATTTGAAGCATGCGGAAAAGTAGATCCCATGGACCCATCATAATGGATGGATATCCACTTGTGGCCAGTCTTGTTTCAGCACTTCTCCCAGCCCCCTTCTGACTTCCAGCCACTGGAGGCCTCTGTGATGTCTCTAGAGCACATGCAGGTTGGGAGAGCCCCTGAAGGATCCCCCCAGCTCTTGGCTGAGGGACCCAGGAAATGAGTTCGCTGGACAGGCGCAGTAGAGGGGCTGCCTCCAGGCAGAGCGGTGGCGGGTGCAGAAGCCAGAAGGGGCTGGGGACAGCTTGACGCTCTTCTTGCCCTTCCTGGCAGGGGTGCTGGGCCTGACCTGGTTCATCAACAAGTTCCGAATCGTGAAGCTGACCCCCAAGGACCAGTTCATCATCGCTTATGGGGGCCTGCGAGGGGCCATCGCCTTCTCCCTGGGCTACCTCCTGGACAAGAAGCACTTCCCCATGTGTGACCTGTTCCTCACTGCCATCATCACGGTCATCTTCTTCACTGTCTTTGTGCAGGTGCTGGACAGGGCGGAGTAGCCCTGCCTGGGGACCCTGACTCTGCCAATGGAAAGAGGAAGCGCACAACCCGCGAGGGGGCCATGGGTTCTAGTCCAGCGATAACTGGCTATGCAGTCTTGGGCAAGCCTCTTCCCCTTTCTGGTCCTCAGTTTCCTTAATTGTGAAAGGGAAGTTGTGATAACGAGCGACCAGTCAGAACGCTGCCTAACTTAGAAAGCCAGACAGCGTTGAGAGAAGTGGGCGCAGTCAGCAGGCCCGTGGTGCTAAGTACCGGGCTTCAGGGAAATGATTTAATGTCTTAGGATCTCAGGTTCTGTGCCTGTGAAATGGGAATAATAGCACAAAAGGAGGGGGAAGCTGGAAAGGTTGCTGAACTGGGCTGTAGGAGGTCTGGAGTCAGCCCACGCTCTGCTGCTCTTGTGTGACCTTGGGAAAGACCCTCCTCCCGTTTCTGGGTCTCTGTTCCCCATCTGCGAAGTGAGGGCACCGGCCTAGATGATCCCGGAGTCCTTCCAGCTGCTGGTCAGTGATCTCTGTGCATTTAAATGACCCTGGCTTAGCAGAGAGTCCCCCACACCCCTCAGAATCCCCAGGGAAACCCAGCCTGGATGGTGTCAGTGCTCCATCTTACCTGACCTGTGACTTTGGGCAAGTGAGAAACAATCTGTCCAGGCCTCCATTTCTCTATTCCTTCTGTCTCTCCTAGGCGCAAATCTTGGCAAAGCTTTAGATGGGAAACAGCATTGCCTTCTCAGAAGAAAAACATGTGGAGGCATCCTCCTGGGGCCAGACTGACCTTCTGTCCCTTCTAAGGATAGGGGGCTGCCTCTTTTGCCCTTTTGCCCTGTTCCCATCGTCAAAAATATTTTATCACCTTGACTTGGCAGTTGTATACACGAATGGCTTACCAAGCCCATTTTCAGTGAAGTCAGCATTGAGGGAGGGGCCTCCTTGCCTGGGTTTGAATCCAGCTTTACTACGACTTCTGTAAGACCTTAGAAAGTTACTTAATCTCTCATCTGTGAGATGGAGACAGTGGAAGAACCTACCTCTCAGGGTCAGTGTGGGCATTCAAGAGCTAATACCTAGTACATCACCCCTGGCTCTGGCACAGGGCACGCGTGCAATGAAACTAGCTGTTACTGCTGTTACTAGGCTGGGCGGTTGCAGTCCTGTGAAGTGGTTTTCCCTATCAGCCAGGCCTGACTTCTCTGGGGTTGCAAAGCACATTTGTGGTGGAGCCCACATTAGAACCCAGGCCCTCTGACCCCTCGCCCAGGCTAGGTGACCGGCATGTGTCATTCAGCTGGAGGGGCTGTATCTTCAGGAAGAAGCAGGCCTTAAGGACCTGCCTTTGTACAAGGGCTGACATGGAGGTTGGGAGAGTGGGGACCTCAGAGCAGAGGGCATCCCAGCTTCAGGGGCTCTGAGGGGTGCGGGGGAGGGGGGAGGCTCCGTGGCCTCCCTGCCAGGGTAGCAGACCTAGAGTGCCTGATGCCCACCTGCCCCCCAGGGCATGACCATTCGGCCCCTGGTAGACCTGTTGGCTGTGAAGAAAAAGCAAGAAACCAAGCGCTCTATCAACGAAGAGATCCACACACAGGTACTGGAAACTGGGCCTTGGCCCTTGGTTGCAGGAGAAGGCTCAGGGAGCTGGGGAGCAGCTAGGCCTCACATCCGTTGCTTCACTCGGCCCCCTCCTCCCTTATCCCAGTGCCGGGTGGGCCTTCAGCCCCTTGAGGTCACCAGATGGTGCTCGGAGGCAGGTGTGGTGTGGGCAACCAGGAGCCCTAGGAGGGGGTGTCATGCCATCTCTACCTCTAGTAGGAACCAATCCCAGGCATTGGGCACAGGTGGATTCAGGGAAGGGGGCTCAGTCCGGCCGTGGCAGGGGGTTTGAGGTGCCACGGGTTCAGGATGAGTGAGATGTTGGTGCCACCTCCTGGCTGCTCCTGAAACTGCAAGTCTGGGCTGAGCAGAGCTGCACTAGGGGGGAAGGCGGGGGCCCGTTCAGAAGTCTCGGTAGGGAAGGAGCCCAGCAGTGAGGCTTGACCTGGCCCTGGGCCCATTTCAGTTCCTGGACCACCTTCTGACAGGCATCGAGGACATCTGTGGCCATTACGGCCACCACCACTGGAAGGACAAGTAGGTGGCAGGCCTGGTGGGCAGGTGGTGGGGGGGGCAGGTGAGGGTCTCCCTGGGCCTGGGCATCTCCCCACCCTGAGGAGCTGGTTCCATGCATCTTCTCCCTCCTCCCGCCAGGCTCAACCGGTTTAACAAGAAATACGTGAAGAAGTGTCTGATAGCGGGGGAGCGCTCCAAGGAGCCCCAGCTCATCGCCTTCTACCACAAGATGGAGATGAAGCAGGCAATTGAGCTGGTGGAAAGCGGTGGCATGGGCAAGATCCCTTCTGCTGTCTCCACTGTCTCCATGCAGTGAGTGCCGCTGGCGACAGCTTCCGACCCCTCCCACCAGCCTGGCAGGCCACCGGCACCAAGAGGGAGGGGGTGGGGGCAGGCCCATCTGTTGTCTGAGCAGGGTGGCTGAGAGAGCTGCAGGGCCACAGAGGACTGCCCCCCCCCAGGCCATCCCTGGGGTCACTTCCCAGGGTCACAGTTTTGTTGGGGACCTAACCTGTGCCCTGTTGTCCAGGAACATCCACCCCAAGTCCCTGCCTGCCGAGCGCATTCTGCCAGCACTGTCCAAGGACAAGGAGGAGGAGATCCGCAAAATCCTGAGGAACAACTTGCAGAAGACCAGGCAGCGGGTGAGGGGCTGCTCCGTGCCCGGTGCCCCTGTAGCAGAGGAGGCCCCCTGCTCCAGCCCTGGCTCACCCTTGCCCCACCTGTGCGCAGAGCCACCCTGCCTCCCGCCAGGCATCCCAGTGGGCCCCCGGCCCAGCTTCCGGGGCCTGACAGCTGTTCCCCCGACAGCTGCGGTCCTACAACAGGCACACGCTGGTGGCAGACCCCTACGAGGAGGCCTGGAACCAGATGCTGCTCCGCAGACAGAAGGCCCGGCAACTGGAGCAGAAGGTGGGTCTGGGACTGGAGCCGGCTCCTGCCCTTCCCGGGGAGTCTGGGTTCTCCCTGCCCGTGTGCCCCCGCCACCAGGCCCCTTTGGCGAGAGAGCCACTGTGGCTGTTTTGGCCTCCACTTGTTTGCAAGACTGAGCCCCAGGGCAGGTTCCAGAAAGCTGCGTCCTCCTCCGCCTCCTCCCCACTCAGGGCAACAAAGAGGCCAATGCCTGCTCCACATCCTCAGGCATCTGAGTCTATCCACGTGCTCTAACCCCCTTGTCTCCCAGCGAAAAAACTAAAACCCAGGGGAAAGGCACCTGCCACACATCACAAAGCAAGGCATGTGTGCATGCGATCGTTTGCTCGGGAACGTTTTTGTGAGCGGTTTCTAACTGCTGCACAGCAGAGTAGCCTCTGTGGATCCAGCAGAGAGTCAGCCCAGTCCCTCCCTTGCAGAGCTGCTCATGCAGTGGCCCAGGCAGGACAGGAAGTGCAAGGGGCCCAGAGCACTCTGAATTGGGGGGGGTGGGGAGGAGGGGCAGTCAGGGTAAGCTTAGGAACAGAGCCAGGATGAAGGGAGTGTGGGCAGAGGAAGGCCCAGGCTATGTTCCCAGTCACAGAACATGGCCCTCGGTAGAAACTGAGAGGGCTCAGCTTTCCAGAAAGCTTGTTAATGGTGTCAGGCTTTGGGCTTTATTCTAAGGGCATGGAGAACCACGAAGCGGTCTGAGAAAGGGGCTGACATGGGAAAGGGTGGGGGGGGTGTGGCCTGGATTAGTGTGGTGGCGGAGAGTGGGGGTGGAAAGGAGTGGGTACATTCGAGGGACATTTAGGAAGTGGGACTAGCAAGACTTGGTCACCTATTTGAGGTGGGGCTGCGGGAAGAGGAAAGAGGTCATTCTCTAGCCTTCTGCTCTGGGCTGTTGGGAGTGGTGGTTCAGTAGGGGATGCCAAGGATGGAACAAGGTCTTGAGGGAAGATAAGAATCTGGGTTCAGGGCGCCTGGGTGGCTCAGTTGGTTAAGCGACTGCCTTCGGCTCGGGTCATGATCCTGGAGTCCCTGGATCGAATCCCGCATCGGGCTCCCTGCTCGGCAGGGAGTCTGCTTCTCCCTCTGACCCTCTTCCCTCTCATGCTCTCTGTCTCTCATTCTCTCTCCCGCAAATAAATAAATAAAATCTTTAAAAAAAAAAGAATCTGGGTTCAGTTTCAGCCTATTGCATCGAGATACCTGGGGGCCATTTGGGGTCCAGGTGTCCACTCCTGAGCTGACTTTATGGGTCTGGAGCTTGACGGAGGCTGGGCTGAGCCTTCAGGAACTCCTGAGCTGGGGCCTCGGTGCTGGCACTGACAGAGGCGGACGATGAGCCTAATGAGGAACCGCCAGAGGGGCGCGGTCCCGAGCACGCCAAAGGAGGGGGTGGCCACCAGCCTTGGGCGCCATCCCGAGGGGCTGCCCGTGCTCACCCCCATCTGTCCTGTCTTTGTCAGATCAACAACTACCTGACGGTGCCGGCCCACAAGCTGGACTCACCTACCATGTCGAGGGCCCGCATCGGCTCAGGTAAGGCGGGGCACAGGGTGCCCGGAGAGGGGCCTGGAGGCTGAAGACTCAGTACCACTGTCTCCTGAGGATGAGACTCCCAACAGGAAGGGGCCTCAGGGAGCCACTGGGGAGGACAGGCTTCTCCCTCTGACCTCCTCCCAAGCCATGAGCTCCTTCTACATCAGGTGGAGTTGGGGCTTCCCCCAAGGGGGCAGAAGCATGGCCCTGCTGTCCTCCCCAGGGACAGAGGTGCTCCATGTGGGGCTTACGGGGAGGCCTGTGAAGGGCTTTGGTGCCTGGCAGGGAGGCAAGAAGGGTCTGCACCATTGGGATATCCAGCATGTGGGGGAGACAGTAGCAGGCCTTCTCCCAGGCCTGGGCCCTGGGGGCAGATGGTGACTCAGGAGGGGGCTCTAATTCTTGGTCTGGGGAAGGTCACCTGTGGGAACCCCTGGTCCGAGGAGAGGAATGCAGTCCTACCTTTGGGACCGCAGTGTGAGGGGAAGAGAAACTGCTGATGAGGGCTCATCCAGCCCACGTGGAGTAATCCTGAAACATGGCAGCACTACCACACTCACAGGAAGGCTCTCTGGGAATTGCTGGCACACGCCGGGCAGGGCTCGGGGGCAGAAGCCAGCTTGTGCCTTTGCTCTTGGTCCCCAGACCCGCTGGCCTATGAGCCGAAGGCCGACTTGCCGGTTATCACCATCGACCCAGCCTCCCCGCAGTCGCCCGAGTCTGTGGACCTGGTGAATGAGGAGCTGAAGGGCAAGGTCTTGGGGCTGAACCGGGACCCAGCCAGGGTGGCGGAGGAGGAGGACGAGGATGACGATGGGGGCATCGTGATGCGGACCAAGGAGCTCTCTTCCCCAGGAACGGATGATGTCTTCACCCCTGTGCCCAGTGACAGCCCCAGCTCCCAGAGGATACAGCGCTGCCTCAGTGACCCAGGTCCCCACCCCGAGCCTGGGGAGGGAGAGCCTTTCATCCCCAAGGGGCCGTAGCGCTGGGGTCAGTGGGCAGTGCCCGTCCCACCACAGACTCTCCCACCAGAGCAGGGGCTGCTGGGGGAGCTGGGGGCTCCCTTTGTCCTTCCTGACCTGGATTGGCCCTGCCCCTCCCCCGACCGCATGGCAGCTGGGCCCATAGCCCCCACCGCAGCACGGCTTCCCCCTGCCTCCTGGGAAGCACCCTCCCTCCCAGCAGAACTGCCTTCCCAATCCATTTGGCAGAACTGTTGGGCTGTGAGGCAGATCCTGCCCCTTCCCGATTCAGGCTCTCTCCCAAACCCGGCCGAGGGCCTCGAGATTCCCAGCCCTCAGAGGCCCGGTCCCTACTCCATCAACCTCATTCAGACCAATCTTAGTTCCTAACCAAAAAGCCTCTGGCTCAGCCTTGGTCCCACCTGGAAAGGGAAGGAGCCAAGACCTTTCTTGGCCTAGGCCGGGCCCTACATTAACAGCGGAAAGCCTGGGGGACCAGGTATCTGACTGGGGTAGGGATCAGTGACACCCGGCAGGCCCACCCTCTTCCTGCCAACTCTGTCACCCTGGCCAGCCCCCCTGACCTGTGTTACTCAGAGCTGCAGGCTGAGGGTGTCTCTGAGCTTCTCCGACTGGAGCTGGGGCGCTTTGGACAGTGATGTGACTTCGCTTTCCAGACTGCTCCAGTGGGGACCACTGGACCCTCCAGGGGCGACTGTCAGGGGTGGGACTGTCAGGGGCTCCAGAAAGTGCTGCCTTTTTATCTGTTTTGTTTGCTCACACTCCATTCAATTTGCACAGAGGGCATTCCTGTTTTTAAAACATTCTGAAAACCCCTGGCTTACCAGAGCTCTAGCCCTCCTACTCCAGAGAATTACCCCTCCTCGTCTGTGCCTGTCTGCCCAACACTCCCCCAGGTTGGTCCTCTGGGCTCTTAACTGTGGCCCCAAGGCTATGATTTTAGAAGTGACCTCTTCCACTCCAATTCATGATTCTCTAATTCGCTGATGCTGGGCTCCCCAGCACCTTCTATGCTCTTGGGCCTGACCTCCAGTTCCTGCTGGCCTGTTCTTTCTCTCATCCCTCTCCACCCCCTTGGCCCCTGGACCTCTTACGTGCACCGCACCCAGCTTGCTGTGGAGCCCAGTCCTTAGGGGAGAAGGCCTCTCTGAGCATCTCCCACCCCACCAGGACTGGTGGGTGGGCAGAGTCCTGGGCCCCCAGAGGCCTTTGCTCCCAGGCACACACTCCTGCCCCCACTGCCACCGTGGCCAGGCCCAGGCCCGTTGGTGTCTGTCCTTCCCCAGGATTGTGCAATAGTCAGAGTGTCCCTCTTCCCAGCCGACTGGGCAGTGGGTGCCCCTCTGTCCCTCTCCTCTCCATGCAAGTGCTGTTTTGGGCAGGAGTTCACCACGCAAGGGTGACGTGGACAACCAGGTTCAAAGCCGCCACAGCTGCTGTGGTTCTGCCACCCATACGGAAGAAACCGGATCTTTTTCATATTCTAATAAAGCAGTGTGAGTTTTTATAGAGTTGAGGGCTGCTTCCTAGGGACCAGGACTTCGGGAAGGAGGGTGGCCTGGGGTTACTTAGCTCAGTGGCTGGCACAAGAAACACCGAATCCCCGTCAGCTGCGGGCGTGGTCCTTACTGTGTGCCAGGCACCAGATAGAGCAGTGAGCAGCGCAGGGCGCTCCCTGCCCTCGGGTGCCTTCAGCCTCTCAGGGAGGCAGCCTGGCGATGGGGGCGGGGAGGGGGGGACAAGGACGACTGTCCTGAGTCATCTTAGGAAAGGACTAGAGAATGAGCTGAGGTTACCAGGTGAAGAAGGTGTCAGGGAGTTCCTGAATGTTCTAATCAGGAGCTGCCCTGGCAAAGACCCTAGGATCTGAGAAAAGGCCCGTTTGGCTGGGTCAGAGGGTGACAGGAAGGGAGGCAAAGATAGGACCTAGCGGTCCTCGGTTAGATTTTGGTTTATAGGAAGGGCAACGGGAAGGTTCTGTCACCTGTAAAGCGTGGATGAAAGTGCTCAGGTGTGTAAGGGTCTGCACAGTGCCGGGTCCAGTGGGCTCAGTTCAGTGGAGGTTGGATCCCTGAGGTGCATTTCCAGGGGCTGACCACCAGAGGGCAGTGGGGCCTTGGCACACATCCCGGGCACCCCTGGAACCTGGGCTGCCCGGGGAAAGCGTCTCTTTTGCTCAGACCGGGAGTCTGGAGTGGTCAGTGCCAAAAGGCCTGTCAGGAAGGACCATAGCATCCATTCCTGTATCAGCCAGTGCCCCAACAAGAAAAGATGGTACATTCAAAGCAATATGGAAGAGCCTTCAACTAAAGGATTCTTTACAGAGGGGTGGGCAGGGTGAAGGGAACCTAGCAGGCATGGGGCCCAGGGAGCTCACACCACAGTGAAGCTGTTATAACCCCTCCACCTGAAGAGCAAGAGGAAGGGAGCTGCCCTACTGGTGCCTCCCCTTGGCCAAACCCACCTGAAAGCCAGAAAGGAAGGCCTCCGAATGACTTCACTGAGTTTGGCCCACAGAGGTCAGCCTTGCAGTAAATGGAGCAAGGGGAGAGTGGATTTAGGGGACAGGATATCTGAGCAGGGCTGTTCCTTTTGCCCCTACACCACCCACCCATCCTTCAGATGAAAAACTCATGTCCCTATTGCTTAATGATTCCAGAATTTCTGCTTGGGGTGATGAAAAGTTTTGAAAATAGTTTGTGGTGATGGGTGCACAACATTGTGAAGGTACGAAGTGCTCTGGATGGTTCACTTCAACATAGCTCATTTTAGGTTATGTGCCTTTCAGCTCAATTTTTTTTTTTTAAGATTTTTTTTATTTATTTTGAGAGAGAGAATGAGAGACAGAGAGCATGAGAGGGAGGAGGGTCAGAGGGAGAAGCAGACTCCCTGCCGAGCAGGGAGCCCGATGCGGGACTCGATCCCGGGACTCCAGGATCATGACCTGAGCCGAAGGCAGTCGCTTAACCAACTGAGCCACCCAGGCGCCCTCAGCTCAATTTTTTTAAAAATGGAAGGAAAGCTCATCCCCAACAGGAAAACCAGTCTCATCAGCCACCACCTCCTTGTCAGACACCATATTCTTGCCGTGCTTCAGTCATACCCTTTAACTTAAAATGTCATCACCAGGCTCTTTCAGTAAGATGAGGGGTGGGGTGCAGAAAACAACAGAAACCCACCAAGGAACCCCTTCTGCAGCTGGTCACAATGCTTAGTTCAGCACTCGATGGCATCCTCCTTCCACCCCCTTCTATGCCCCTCTTACCAGCTGCCAGCTCTCTGGCTGGTTGGGCTCTTTACCTGGTGGGTTGTCCTAAGCCTTTATTCCTGTGCAATTCAGGTTTTCTTCTTGGTCTTAGGTTCGTTGGGTTGCCAAGTTTCCCGTTGACGGTCATTATTGGACATGGGAGATCCAAGAGGCACCCAGTAAATCTTCTGGATTCCAGATGTTGCCTTCCTGCCCATCCCCCATTTTCCTTCTAGTAATCTAGATTAATCACACTATCTGGTACAGTTGACCCCCTCTCTGACTTTAGGTTAAGTAACATACAGAGCTCAAAATGACCCAAGGGAAGACTCTACTTCCAATTTAAAGGAAGCACATATGTGTTCCCTGGAGGAAGTATTCCTCCAGGCCCACTGAACACAAAGTTGAGAGGATGGAAAGCAAAAATTCCCCCAGGAAGTTATTTGGAATAATATTGAGCGGAGCCACTCCCATCCCTACCACTTGGTCCCTGGGCCTCTGTGTTCTGGCCATGAGAGGTGGAACCAGATATTGACCACTGATTAAAAGCATGGACTGCATCCTGCCCGTCCACCTCACATTGCACAGTAGTATCTGCCAGCTGGTGCTGTAACACTATTCTATCCGTTCAACTGCTTCTGAGCGACAGGGCACATCGTAAGTCCAATGCATTAAGATCATTGCTGTATGCCCCTCACCATAGAATGAAATTAGGCAATGTGTGGGATAGCATAGTGATGAATAAGGCATTCTGGAAAGTCCAGAGACGGTGCTGGCTGAAGCCTTGCAGGCAGGGAAGGGAAGTGCATATCAGAAATATATGTTTATTACCATGAGCTAGTAAGTAACTTTTCCCTTCATAAAAGAAGGGGTTAGTGTAATCGACCCGCCAATGGGTAGGTAGATGGTCCCCCTAGAACAGTGGTTCTCAAGGTTTTGGTCTCAGAAATCCTTCACATTCTTAAAAATTATTGAAAAATTGTACTCTTAAAAATTATAAAGGGCCTTTGTGGTGGTTATATTTATTTTGCTGGATGAGAAATTAAGCTTTAAAGATTTTTTAAAATTTATTTGTCAGAGAGAGAGCGTGTAAGCAAGGGGAGTGGCAGGCAGAGAGAGAAGCAGGCTCCCCGCTGAGCAAGGAGCCCAATGCAGGATTCGGTCCCAGGACCCTGGGATCGTGACCTGAGCCAAAGGCAGATGCTTAACTGACTGAGCCACCCAGGTGTCCCCGAGAAATTAAGCTTTAAAATAGTCATTTAAAATGAATACATCTATTACATGTTAATACAAATGTAAAGTTTTGAATGAAAAATAACTTTCAAAACAACTGTGAAGAGAGCAGCCTTACTCAACATTTTTGCCAATCTCGAAAGATATTTGGCTTAATGCAAGACAGCTAGATTCTCAAATCTACTTCAGCATTTAGTCTGTTGTATGTATGTCAGCCCTCTGGAAAATTCCTATATACACTCATGAAAGAATGACAATGAAATAGACAAAGAATGCCTTAGTAGTAATATGAAGGTAGATTTGACCTCACAGAACTCCTAAAAGACTATTGGGGAACCCCCAGGGGTTCCTAGTTTACACTTTGAGAACCATTGACCCAGGGAATGGTGCCACATAGGAAACTCAGCTTGGTCTTTGCTGTGGGCAGCCAGGGTGCTCAGCAGTGCCAATTGCCCATCAGATTAGGTGAGGGAAATATGTTGAGCCTATGTGCATTAGTTTTCTATAGCTGCTGTAATAAATTACCACACATTTAATAACTTCAAACAACACAAATTTATTATCTTACAGTTCTGGAAGTCAGAAGCTTGACATAAGCCTTACTGGGCTGAAACCAAGGTGTCAGCAAAGCTGCATTCCTTTCTGAAGTCTCTAGAGGAGAATCTATTCTTCTTGCTTCTAGAGGCTGCCTGCATTCCTTAGCAGGTGCCCTCCTTCCATCTTCAAAATTGGTCATGGCCAATCCTTTCCCACATTATACCACCCTGACACAGACTACCTCCTCCTTCCACATTTAAAGACCCTTGTGATTACATTGGGCCCATCCAGATAATGCAGGATACTCTCCCTAGTTTTACAATCAGCTGTTCAGCAACCTTAATTCTATCTGCTACCTTAATTCACCTTTGCCATATAAAATGTATTCACAGATTCCAAGAATTAGAACATCTTTGGGATGTCATTATTCTGCCTACCTTACTATGAATAGCCCCCATCCCTGCCACCATGGCCACTCTATGTGGGCCCATTGAGCAAGAACCAAGGTAGCTGGGAAAAGAAGTTGACATCTACAGAATGGGTCTCGTCCGCCTGATTATTGACAGCCTTCTTCATAATGGATGCTCTCGCAGGGCATTTGTGTGGGTCAGAAATAGCTTCACCACCTGTGCCCATTTCAAGAAGTCCATCCATATATTTCTCCCTTAGACCTCACCGCCAATCTCCCAGTCCTGTCATTTTCGGGTTTCTGACCAGCCAGCAAACTTGTTCGCCACTGATCGCCATCCCTCCTTCCACGCAGAATGGACAGCCGATATAACCCGAAGTTTACCCTGATGCTCTGAGAGCTTTATCCCTTCATCGATGTCTCGTAGAGACACCCTGAGTGTGGCTTTAATGCAGCAGCTGTCCACTTGTGGCTGGTGCTTACATACCACGCAGACTCACTTGGAAATCGTGTCTGTGTTTTCTCCCCCAACTTGAGGGAGAAGCAGTGAAGCAATAAGAGGAGGTACCATGGGAATTTGAACCACCTGCTCATGCAATTTCCCTGTGCCTTCTGGACTTGCTCAGACCTGATTTCATATATGCCATTTAATGATAGAATGCTACCATGCATGTCCAATTTTATGATTAGCGGGATCAGATAATATCCAGTTCTGGTGGCATGGGTCACTTGGTGTCCACAGTCAGGCCTCCAGTCTCCACCATGTCCAGTTGTGAGCCAGGAGCTGTTTTTATTTTTTTTTAAAGATTTTATTTATTTGACACAGAGAGACACAGCGAGAGAGGGAACACAAGCAGGGGGAGTGGGCGTGGGAGAGGGAGAAGCAGGCTTCCCTCTGAGCAGGGAGCCCGATGGGGGGCTCGATCCCAGGACCCTGGGATCATGACCTGAGCCCAAGGCAGCCGCTTAACGACTGAGCCACCCAGGTGCCCCCAGGAGCTGTTTTTAAATGGAGAATAGTTATTGGCAGAAGAGAGTATGAATTAACCTAAAACCCTAAGGGTCTGTAACTGTCCTGCAACTTTCCTGTTGGAGCTTGTCTACACAGCATCTTTTTCGCCATTGTCACTTCCAACTGCCAACTGTCACTTCCAGGGCAGCTTGCTCTGTGGTCTTATGTTGCTGTAGGCCTCACTCGAAATGTGCAGTCTTCCAGGTTTCTCAGTAAATGGGTAGAATAGCACAGCCCAGTGGGATATATGTTGCCTCGAAAATCCAGAACCCCATCAAACATTTTGCCTCTTTCTTTGCAGGGGGCAGTATAAGGTTCAGCAACTTGTCTTTTGTTTTGTAGGAGATATCTTGACATGCCCCAGACCACCAGATTGCCTAGGAAGTTCACTGACATGACGTGCCTCTGAATTTTTGTGCGATTTATCACCCGTTGGCATACATATGTTCTACCAAGAATCTAAAGTGCTCCCAATCTCCTGCTCACTAGGCCCAATTACCAAAATCTCATCAATATAATGAACCAGCATAGTGTTCTGAACTATATCAAGATGATGGTTGTCACTTTGGACCATGTTATGACAGAAACCCGCAGAATAGACAAAACCCTGAAGTAGTAGAGGGAAGACGTACTGCTGTCTCTGCTATACAAAGGCAGATGATTTCCGATGATCTTTACTTAGTGGAATAGAAAAGAACGCGTCTTGGGTCAAAGATGTACATCAGACTAGGAGCTGTGTTGACTTGTTCCGGTAAAAAAATTCATGTGTAGAACCACAGCTGCAATTGACATCCTACCTAATCTAGAGCCATTCCCCAAGACCCAACAGGTTTTAGCATCAGCCAAGTAAGTGAGGTAAACTGAGGCTTGAGAGGAATGATAATCTCTGCATAGTTCAGATCTTTGATGGCGGCACTGATTTCTGAAATTCCCTGAGGAATACAGTATTGCCTTTGGTTGGCTCCCCTGATGGTGGTGACATTGCAGTTCAGGGGCTTCCATTTGGCCTTTCCATCCCTTAGAGCCTCGTTGAGTCAGGAAACTAGTGGGGGGATTCTTCCAGTTAATTTACAGACACAGGGTCTGTGGTTCCTTGGACCCGCTGGGGCTAAGAATAGATTGAAAGCCTTGAACTCACGACTCCATGCAAGAGAGGAAATCCAGGAAGCCCCCAGGGTGACCCTGAAGGAATCTGCTCTCTGGTAGTGACGGTGCAGGCGGAGGACCAAGCCCAGGCCCTCACTGTCAAAGTCCCAGGGTTGCAGAGCCAGTGAAATGTGCCACCCCCAAGTATCTTCTGCTAAGGAGAACCCAACACACCCTGAATCTTCCCTGTTGGTGAGGGCAGAATGCCCTGCTTTCGGTCGGAGGAAACCAGCCTTTCCTAGCATAAAAGTCATTCAGTGACTTCATTTGGGGGAAGTTGCCTCACAAGGGATGTTGATTTTCCTCAGAACGCACCCCGTCACCTCTCATTGCCTCCAGGCAAATATGAGAAATTTTTCCCCCCAGCGTAGCCCAGTTTAAGGCTTTCAATCTGTTTTTTTCCTTTGTGTACATTTCCTAGGGCCATCAGATGGAGAGTCAGAAGGCCACTCCAGGCTGTAATCGCTACTGTCACGGGGGGGGGGGTACCGCAGATTGCTGATGCCCATTACCCCTGTCAAGGAGGCTGCTCAAGCGCCAATCAAGATGTGGGAGCCACCCAATTTCAGACGTCAGCACCAAGGATCTGTTTCCCAGGGCCATTCTGATATCAATTCTCAGGGCCCTGGATGGAAACAGATCGCATATTCAAAGGGGGTAATTGAAAAGGGTTTGAGGAAGAGACTTTTACAAAGTGGTGGGCAGAGTTGAAGGGGCCAAGAAAGGCTGGTAGCACTCAGGGCTAGCAGCAGCAAGAAGCCTTTGCCACCTGGGGAACAAGAGAAGGTTCCAGAACCTGGTGAGAGCTGCAGCCTTGGGATAGTCAGCTTCCACTGACCAGTGCCGAATGGAGAAAGGTGAAGAGTGAGCCTGTAGAGTGAGCATCTGACACGATGCCCCATTTTACAGAGATACCAAGGCTTAGCTGCCCCCATGCAATTCAGCAGGTAGGCCCAGAGTGTGCAGGCTTGCGTGCGTGCGTGCGTGCGTGTGTGTGTGTGTGTTGGTGTGAAGGGAGGGCACAGACCCCTGTCCTGGAAGCACCAGCAGGCTGGTGGGGTAGACACCCACCCTCAGCTTCATTTCCCCATCTGTCACAGAGTCTTCCTAATTTCTACCCACATCATAAGCTCAATAAAAGGATCATGTGAGAGCCAGGAAAGCAATTTTCCATCAAGGAACATTTTTTGAGGACCCACTACAGGCCGAACTGTGTGCTCAGGGGAAGAATGGAGAGGGACTTCAGGAAGGGGGACCCACAAGAATTGAACGCAGGAGCAGGAATCGCTGGACTCCTGGAAGGTGGAAAGTCTGGGGGGCTGCAGAGAGAGAAACAGGCAGCCTTGATCATGCATCTCTGGAACTGTTTCTCCTTCCACGTCCCAGAGAAGCCCCTGAGATGATCCTGCATCAGGAAAGGGGGAAGGGCGGGTCAGAGGTGGCTCCGAAACAAGGTGGCAGGTGGTGAGAGAAGATTGTGCTCGAATGCGGTCTATGTCTGCTGGACTGGCCGTGTGGCCCACAGGACGTCAACCAGACTCTCGGCTCCAGCAGACCACCCGTCCGGGGCCCACTGGCTGGCCATTCCGGCCCGCAAGCCAGCCCACAAATATCCCCGGTGCCTGGCCTGTTCTGCTGGTCCTTCTCTGCTATAGCGTCTGAATTTGAGCACCAACTGTGTGATGTTAGATGTCTGTTAGTTTAAGCTCAGCTCCGGGAGCAGACAGTTGCTCTGAGGGAATTCACACCGAGAGGGGTGAGGGTGAAGGTTCTCGGCCCCAGTGCCCAGCAGGGCAGTTCTCTCATCCTGGCCACCACCAGAGCTTAGCTTCTTTTATTTCCCATCAACCCCAGAGGCTGTACCAGTTAGCACACTGGTATTAGAAATGGGCCTCACTGCTGAAAATAGTGGTGTCAAGACATGGGGACTGGCTGGGATGTTATAAAAACAGTCCACCGACCTTGCCTGGACAGCGTCTGCAAATCCAGCCACCAGGGCGCCTGGCAGGCTTAGTGGGTGGGGCATGCGACTCTTGATCTCAGGGTTGTGAGTTCAAGCCCCACAATGGGTGTAGAGATTACTAAAAATATTTTTGTAAATCTTAAAAAAGAAAATGCAGCTACCAGCAGTGTTTGCTGTGAGTCCGGGGGTTGACTGAAGGGGGGCAAGAGGGAATTTCTGGGGTGAGAGAAATATTCCTTAGCTTGATCAGAGTGTTGTCACTTAGGATTCGTGCATATTACTATGTATACATTTTATGTCCGTGTTTTAAAAGTGACATTAAAACATCTTACCACCGGCCCTGGAGTTCATATTCTGCCTAGTTAATCTCTGTAGCACCCAGCGTTCTGCCGCTGCTGGGGAGGGTTCTGGGAGCCTGGCCGCGTAGCTGTGGGCCCAGTCGTATGAAAGCTCACCACTCTTGCAAAGGTGAGACAGACCGTGGTCTGGTGGAGCAGATGGACACGAGACATGCGCACACATCCATGTATGTGTGCTCAGTGCACTGAAGGAGACAAAGAGAATAATGGGGGGAGTCCTTCGGATCCAGGGGGACCCGAAAGGCTCTCTGAGGGGGTCCCGTGTAAGCTGCAGCTGAAGGGAAAGAAGGCACCAGCTGTGATGAGTCATACGGAGAATGTTCGATCAGAGAGATGGGCAGGACCCTGACATTTCTGAGGACCCAAGAGAAGGCCTTTTGTGGCTGGAGAGAAGGGAGAAAAGCACAGGAGAGCAGGGAGTGATTCTATTTCTATTCTATTCTATTTCAAGTCCCATGATTTAGGCAGGGTAGTTACATTATCTGATGCGTGCTTTGAAAGGATGAGAATTGATTGAAGGGGGTCTGGAGTGGAAGAAGAAAGTAAGGAGACTGGACCAGCGTCCCAGGTCAAGGTGACAGTGGCTGGGACTAAGGTGCAGACAGTGCTGATGTGGACGTGTGTCATTTAGAGGACTAATGACAGACCCTGATGGGCCGCATAGAAGACGTGAGAGTAAGGCAGGAATCAAGGAAAACTCCAGCACCCAGGCTCCAGTGGCTGTGGGGCCGGGGGGTGCTGTTCACGGGCTGAGCTTGAGATGCTGGTGGGAGAGCTGAGCGGACCTATCAAGTAAGTCTTCACAGAGATGATCTGGAGCTCAGAAGGGGCTGGGCTAGAGATGAAATGGTGTGTGTCTTACAGTATCTACATGGCATTAAAAGCCACAGAACCAGATGAACTAACCTAGGGAGAGCGGGTGGGTAGAGAAGGGCCGAGGGCCCACCGCCAGGGGCCCGCGGAACCACTAGTGTTTCCAGTTTGGGTGGAAGAGAGCAAACTGTGCAAGACTGAAGAGGACGGGCCAGAGACTTGGAAGGAAGGTCAGGAGCACATGGTATCATCAAAAGGAGAATATCTCAAGGAGGAGAAGATGGGCAGCAGCGTTGAATGCGGCTGGGACCGTGAGTCTGATGATAATAGAACCTTTTCTATTATCTGCCCATTGGGCAGAAGAACTGTGACACCACCAGAGGGATTCAAGCAGCCAAATCCAGCAGGTGGGGAATTCTGGAACAATGAGCACACGTCTTCAAAAAATAAGTGGCAAGACCAAAAACTAAAAACTAAAACTAAAAAGTAAAAAGAGGATTATTGTAGATTAAATGAAATGTAAGGACTAGATCAACCAAATACAATGAATGAAAAAAAAACACAGTGAATGGCTCTTGTTTTGATCTTGATTCAAACCAACCTGCTGCAAAAAGACATTTGTGGAGGGAAATGTGATGATGTATTAGGTAACATTGAGGAATTATTGTTATTTTCGTATTGACAATGCTACTGGGCTCATATTTTAAAAGTCATTGTTGGGGCACCTGGGTGGCTCAGTTGGTTAAGTCTCTGACTCTTGATTTTGGCTCAGGTCATGATCTCAGGGATCATGGAGCCTGCTTGGGAGTCTCTCTCTCCCTCTCCCTCTGCCCCTCCCCACTCACTCTCTCTAAATAAATATATAAATAAATTAATTAACTAAATAAAATAAAAGTCATTGTCTTAGGAGCACCTGGCTGCTCAGTCGGTGGAGCATGCAAGCCTTGATCTTGGAGTTGTGAGTTCGAGCCCCATGTTGGGTGTAGAGCTTACTTAAAAATAAAATCTTTAAAAAAAAAAGTCATTGTCTTAGAAATCCATACTGAAGTACTGATTTATTTACTAATGGTATAAATAACTTGGATTTGATTTAAAATGACCAGAAGAATAGAAGAGAAAGAAGTGGTAGGGCAGAGATAGAACACTAACCACACACCGATGTCTGTTGGAGATGAGTGTTTGAGTTCATGGACATTCATTGTATTGTTCTATTTTACTTACGTGTGAAATTTTCCATAATAAAAAAAGTAAAAGAAAGAAAAAATTCAAAAGGAAATGCTTATTGGATTTGGCAAGATGGAAACCAGTAGCCTGACAAGGGAAATCTCAATAAATGAAGCCAGATTGGAGGGGGTTGAGGAGTGTATGGGACACATCGAGTCTAGACTGCACTTTTAAGTTCGTCGTGTTAGGGAGAGGAGATTGAGGCAGTAACTGCAGGAGGTAAAAGTCAAGGGCTTCTGTGATAGGCAGAATTCTAAGATGGCCCCCAAGATTCCTGCCTCCTGGTGTTCATGCCTTGTATAATCCCCTCCCCTTGAATGTGGGCAGAAACTATCATGGAACATCACACCTGTGATTAGGTTACATTATATGGCAAAGGTGAAGGATTTTGCAGATACAATTAAAGTCCCTAATTGGTTGACTTGGAGTTAATCGTAAGGCAGAGTATCCTGGTGGGCCTGACCTAATCAGGTGAGTCCTTAAAAGAAAGAGATTCTACTCCTGGCCTTGAAGAAGCAAACTGCCATGCTGTGAAGAGGGCCACATGGCAGAGAACAGCTGGTGGCTGCTAGGAGCTGAGAATGACTCCCAGGTGACAGAAGAAAGTGGGCACCTCAGCCCTACTACTGCAAGGAGCTGAATTCTGCCACCAATTAGTGAGCCTGGAAGAGGAGCCCGAGCCTCAGAAGAGATCACAGCCTTGCCCAACTCTTTGTTTTCAGCCTGGTGAGACCCTGGGCAGAGAGCCCAACGAAAGCATGCTGGACTTCTGGGCAGAGGGCCCAACGAAAGCATGCTGGACTTCTGACCCACAGAAACCGTGGCACAGTCTGTGTTGTTCTAAGCCACTGAGTTTGGGGATGTGTGTGGGTGTGTGGAATAGAAAACCAATACAGATGTCTGTTTTGTTTTATTGAGGAAGATATTAGAGATGGTCCTACGCTGTTGGGAAATGACCCAGTAGGGAAGGAAACACTTTGAGAAAGTAAAAGGGGTAAAGATTCAGAGTCAAACGCCCTGGGGAGAAGCAGGGGCAGCTTGTCCGGAGCGTGCCCAAGCAGGTGGGTTTGCATACATAGTTGGTGGAAGATGAAACTGTGTCGGTGTGAGAGAGGGCTTTAATTGTCTGAGTAAAGAGCGAGGCAAGGTTGCCCAATGAGAATCTATCTAGGAAAGGAGGTAGGGAATCTGAGGAAAAAGGAAAAGGAATGCAATAATCATCTCAAGAGAGTGGAGAAGAAGGAATTCGTTCTTATTAGAAAAACAGTAGAATTTTCCATTTTGGGTTCATTGGATGTTTGAGAATAGGAAACCAGTCAGCCTCGTTGTAGAAATTTGAGCACAGGTACCAAGATGGCTTTTGCCAAGTAAGCAAGACGAAGTGAAAGAGGGGCTAAGGAGTTCATATTTGCAGGGACGTGATTATAATAATGAACCATAGAATCTAGAAGAGATCCAAAGAGAAATAAATTTGAAGGAAGTTAATGGGAACTGAGTTTAGTGACTTAGACACCTCCGTGTGACGCGAGCATTATTAAGCAGGCGTGTATCGTTAAGAGAAGGCTAACGTGCTGTAACAAAGATATCGCCAAATACACAGACTTAACAGGATTTTTTTTTTCACGTAACAATCCTGAGATAAGTGGTCCAGATTGTTGGGGCCACTGTGCTCCCGGCAGCCGTTCAGTGACCAGGTCCCTTCCGTCTTGTTGCTCTGACATCCCCCAAGGTGTTGTCTTCATCTTCATTGTCAAAACAGGGTCCACGTTCAGCCCCGAGGGAGGGTAACAGACATGAAAGAGAAAGCAGCTGAAATTTCAAGGTGTGTGTTCAGAGGTGCCGCACATCACTTCTGTTCACATGTGTCGACAGTTGCCCATGATAAAGGCTCACTCAGCCACACGGGGGAAATGCAGCTGCTACCTGGGCAGCTAGATAACTGTACTAAATGCCAAAGAAGGAGAGAAGAGGTTTTGGTGGACATGCAGCAGTCTTTACCATAGCGGGTATTTTAGAAAACAAACATGGTGATTGTCATAGGTGAAATCATAATTTAATAATTCCCCTTATTTGAACATTACCTGTTATAGCCAATTTTTATGTACTATAATCAGTTTACCAATTTTACATAAGTCTTTGGGAATGAAGTTTCTGGCAAGCATCTTCCTCAAAACATCTTCCTAAAAAGAGCAGACAAGCTGATAATGAATAACCAGGCAAAATCTAAGTGAAGTGAGAGATGGAAGCCAAGCTATGGAGGTCATTTGCCCACTGGATACACAGGGACTTTGGATTTGTTTGGTCTCACAAAACCCAGGATCTAACCAAGAACGAGAATCTTATACGAGACCCCAAAGGGCCACACTCTCAGTGCAAGGGTGAACCAGAAGAAACTGCTCCTGTACCCCCAGGGGACTGCAAGAAGCCCGCCACAGGGTCACAAAGAGCAGGAGAGGAAAATCCCATCTCCGAAGAGCTGCATCCTGGAGCTGTACCTTATGCAGAACTGCATGCCGAATTCACATCACCTACTGCAGTCTACAAATATTCAGACTGTAAATTTAGTTTAAAATGATCCTGAGCTTCTAAAGCCCCTAGCACCTGCTAGAAGCAAATGCAAATGTCCTCTGGAGGAATGCACCATCATCCTAAGCCTCAAGAATTTCAACAAATTATGTTTTAAAAAAATGTGAACTGTTGGGGTGCCTGGATGGCTTAGTTAAGCATCTGACTTCGGCTCAGGTCATGATCTCGGGGTCCTTGGATCCAGCCCCGCATGTTGCCCGGAATCATGGTCAGGCTCCGCACTCAGTGGGTAGTCTGCTCCTCCCTCTCCTTCTGCCCCTCTCTCCCTGCTCATTTTCTCTCTTTCTCAAATAAATAAATAAAATCTTTTTTTTAATGTGCACTGTTAACCACACAAGCAAGGGAACAAGCTACTGTGAGTGACCATAAAGGAAAAGATAGATACATTTAATTATGTAAAAATTTAGAAATTCCATAAAGATAATAAAAAGACAAGCCATGCAATGGAGTAATACTTGAACATATACAACAGCTAATGGAATCTTATCTGGAATATCTAAAGAACTCCAGAAATTAACAAGAAGAAGACAAACCCGCCCAATAGAAACATGGGCAAAGAAATTCAATATACACTTCACCAAAAAAAGGAAATCCAAATGGCCAATAAATATATGGAAAAGTCCTTAACTGCATTAAAAAAATCAGGAAAGTGCAAAAACTATAATGAAATACCGTATGCAAGGCTGTTGGGTAAAATTTAAAAATCTGGCAAGACCAAGAGTGACAAGGATATGGTGCAACAGGAACTCTCACAGAGTTGGTGAATGTTAGCCTCACTACTTTGGGGAAAGGGTGGCATTTTCCAGTACAGTGGTGTAAACACTCATACCCTGTGACCCAGCAACATGACTACTGGGAAAATGCCCTAAGAAGTGCATGCACTGTATCCCAGGAGACATGCGCAAAAATGTTCAGAGAAGAATGATTTATGTAGCCCCGAACTGAAAACAATCAAAATGCCTATCAATAGTAAAGTGGATAAATAAATGTTGTTATAATTCCACCATGGAATACTAAACAGCAATGAAAATAAACAAACTAAAACCTCACAACAACATAGATTAATGTTATAAACCTAATGCTGAGCAAAAGAAGCAAAACAGAAAAGATACGCGGGGAATTATTCCATCTACGGAAAGATCAAAAAAAGAAAAAGTCCAAGGACGCCTGGGTGGCTCAGTCGTTAAGCGTCTGCCTTCGGCTCAGGTCCTGATCCCAGGGTCCTGGGATCGAGTCCCGCCTCGGGCTCCCTGCTCGGCGTGGAGCCTGCTTCTCCCTCTCCCATTCCCCCTGCTGTGTTCCCTCTCTCACTGTGTCTCTCTCTGTCAAATAAATAAATAAAATCTTAAAAAAAAGAAAAAGTCCAAACTGTATCCCTTATGGATGGATAAACTATAAAGAACGATACAACTATAACACTAGCCAGAGGTTACCATAAAAATGCAGGAATGATTACCCTTGAGAGGAAAGGAGGGGATGTGATTGAAAAGGGGTGCTTGTGGATTCTGGTGGGGCTGGCAATACTTAATTTCTTGACTTGGGTGGTGATTACATGGATGTTTGCTTTATAACTGTACGTTATATCCTGCAATTATATTTTGTGCACCTTTCTGTACATGAGTTGTTTTTTTTTTTAAGATTTTATTTATTTATTTGACAGAGAGAGACACAGCGAGAGAGGGAACACAAGCAGGGGGAGTGGGAGAGGGAGAAGCAGGCTTCCTGCTGAGCAGGGAAGTCCTGATGCCGGACTCGATCCCAGGACCCCGGGATCATGACCTGAGCCGAAGGCAGACGCTTAACGACTGAGCCACCCAGGCGCCCCTGTACATGAGTTATATTTCACAATCAAGTTTTTCTAAACAGAAAGCAGATATTATGACAAACTTTAAGCCAATATATTTGAAAATTTAGGCAATATGGACAAATTTCTAGAAAACTTTCCAAAACTGAATGAAAAAAAAAAAGATATCTGAATAGTTCCATAACTAGTAATCTAGTGCTATGTAACGATTATGACAAACTTAGCAACTTAAGTTATATACAAGTCACGCCAGACCCAAACTCCGATCTACTGCTATGGACCCTACGGACCGCTTCCAAAAGGTGTTGCGGGGAGGGAGAAACCCAGATCAAACTATTCTCGAGGGCCAGTGGCCGCTGTCCTTCCCTCCAGGAAGAGAGCTGGCCCCAGGGGCTGGAGAGGGAGGGAGGAAAGGCTGGGAGGACTCAGGGTCAGGGGTTACTCTAACTGTCCCAGTCTAGCCCCCACCACCCTCCAGAGGACCCACCAACAGGCTTCTGATCCTACTGGTCCTCTAAGGGCAGGGTTTCTCTCTGGCTCTACCTGCTTCACCTTCCTTTTGCCCATAGCCAGCACCGAAGCTGGAGGATCCATTCATAACTCACCCAAGGAGGGTGAAAATCCTCCACTTACTTTACCGCTGGGTCTGGAGGAAGGCGGTGCCCCAGATGGCCCCACCCCACCTCGGGCCCTCTCCAGATTCCTCCCTATCTCTGTTTAATAGCGGCCTCCATCTCCTTTTCATAGTCAAGGACAACCCCCTAGCCAACACCAAAACCCACTTCATGATCCTTTTCTCAGTGGCCGGTGACAGTCTCAGCTTCCACTTCAGAGGAATCACTTTTGCATCTCTCTCTCTTTTTTTTTTTAAGATTTATTTATTTAGGGGCACCCGGGTGGCTCAGTTGGTTAAACGTCTGCCTTCGCCTCAGGTCATGATCCTGGAGTCCCTGGATCGAGTTCCGCATCGGGCTCCCTGCTCAGAGGGGAGCCTGCTTCTCTTTCTCCCTCTGCTTCTCCCCCCAGCTTGTGCTCTCTGTCTCTCTCCCAAATAAATAAAATCTTTAAAAAAAAAAAAAAGATTTATTTATTTATTTGAGAAAGAGCACACGCACGAGCAGGGGGAGGGACAGAGGGAGAGAGAGAGAAAAATCTCCAAGCAGACTCCCCACTGAGCGCGGAGCCCCAGGCATGACGACGCAGGGCTGATCCCAGGACCCTGAGATCATGACCTGAGCCGAAACCAAGAGCCTGCTGCTTAACCCACTAAGCCACCAAGGTGCCCCCACTTGTGCATCTCTTGATAGACCCGGTCCTTCCCCTGGGTACTAAGTATGGACCACTCCGACCTCCCCCAACTGGCTCCCAGCCCCACATATCTGACTCCAGGAGAGCTAGCATCCCGAGTTGTTACTAGCTCAGCGCACACTCCACAACCTGCAGACCGGCGGGCCCCACAAGGTGGTGTCTCTCAGCTCACGCCACAGCAGTAGAAACTTCCACCAGGCTTTACGGCCACCTAGTCCCGGGTGATGGGCACAAGGAAAGACCACTGCATCCCCCGGGCACTGGCCTATTGGTGCACGTCTTTGGTCCTCACAGAAACATGAACTTCTTCGTGGGAGACAAGCTGTGTTAGATAATGTCAGCAAGGGGCATTCAGTGAGTTTGTGAATGGAGGTGCAGAGAGAGCAGAGGAGGGTGAGACAGCAAACCCAGTCCTGCAATAAGGATCTGCTGCCAGTGGGCAAACTGCTGTCCCTCCATCGACTAGGTTCTTGACCAGCTGTGGCTCATGGGAGACGCAGAACTCAGGACATCGCCGTTTAACAGTTTGTCCTCTTCTTGGGAAGCAGATGGGATTAACAAACTGTGACTTTAAGCAAGTTATAGCAGAAGATAAATTATACATATTGCATCAAGGGGAAAAGAACATGTGATGTTTGCAAAATTCTTACGGGAATTTGTCCTTGTCCTGGAAAAAAAAAAAATGCTGGCTTGCTGTTTAACATTTCTATTAGAAAGTTGAAGCTCTTTGTGCTTCAAATAAGGGAAGAAAGTCATGCTGGGATGTCACCTCTGAAGCTGCCTCAAATGGGGAGGAGTCACGACCCAGCTCTGCCCAGTTCTGTCCCCAGGGGATAATAGGCAAATGTTGCTCAGCATTATCCTAGATCAGAATAATGGGACAGGAAAAAGCCCGTGAATGGTCTGTAGCTCTTGTCCTAAAATATAAGTCTCATTGCAATTAGCAGTATCAAAGGTAAGGCCCAGCTGAGGTTGAGAGATCTTGAATTTGTTCAAGTCCCAAAAACAGAGAAGGGAAGATGGGATTAAGAGCTTCCTTCCTTCCTTTTTTTTTTTTAAGATTTTATTCATTTATTTATTTATTTGAGAGAGAGAGAGAAGAGTGAGAAACAGCATGAGAGGGGAGAGGGGAGAGGGTCAGAGGGAGAAGCAGACTCCCCGCTAAGCCGGGAGCCCGATGTGGGACTCGATCCCAGGACCCCGGGATCATGACCTGAGCCGAAGGCAGGTGCTTAACCGACTGAGCCACCCAGGCGCCCCTAAGAGCTTCCTTTCAAGGGGAGTTCTTTGGAGGACAGTCACCCGGGAAAAGCGCTCTCTCGCCACCTGGGCCTGTTCTGACCCCAGAGGACCTCCTCATGGCCCATCCTCCGATGTCTCTCCTTCCAAGGCCCTGCCCACCGGGCCCAACCCCTGGCCACCACCCAGAGCTGACACAGAGCCTGACCTCAGGCCGCTTCTCCGTCCATGCCAAATGGACAACAAGATGTAGTACTGGGAGTTCTGGAAGGGCTGCCCGTCCCTGGCGTTGCCGGCAACAGGCAACAGTGCCGCAGCAATCGATTTCTGGCTGGGGCCGGTTGCTTGCGGAGCCATCTGTTAACAGGCTGTGGAGAGAGCTCAGAATTGTCTGAGAAATGACCTCGAAGGCTCATCCTGGGTTGCCTGGCAACTAGCAAGCCGGGACCGCTGGCTCCCTGTCCCTGACGGAGGGGCTGTGCCCGAACTCAACCTCCTGTGGGATGAGGGTGAGGGGGGGCACAGGCTCCCCCTCCACCCCCCGCCCGCCCCCCACCCATCCCCCAGCTTCCAGGCCATCACTTTCCCAGATAGCTGACACTTAAGTACCCATTGCTTAGCGTTCATTCCCCTCACTCCATCGCCCCCAAGGTCATTCTCATACTCGCCTTTGGAAAGGGAGAACATGGCAGGGGAACAGGGTCCCTCTGCCCCTGGTGTCTTCAGCCTCACACAGGGACCCCATGCCCCCTGGCACTCTGCCTGTGAGCCCCAGCCTTCACTGAGTATTGCTGCCCGGGTCCCCCGAGCTCTCTGCTTGGCCCGGGCTCAAGCGAGCGTTTGATCTTTGGGCAACTGGTCGTGGGACCTGCGGCTGAGGTGTGAGGGAAGGGAGGGGTGGCTGGAAGCCCGGGAAGGGACCCTGCGGAATGAGATGCCTGCTCAGCGGCTTGCCCAGGCTTCAGGACGTGCCTGGGCCTAGCCCTTCTCCCATGTGTGCCTTCTCCCCTTGACGACAGATGCTGCTGGGCGCACCTGACTTTGTGGCAAGGTCAGACAGCACTCAGCTCTCATCACATGGTCCCCAGGTGCCTCGTGTCAGGCTTTCAGTCTCCCCCCGGGCCCCAACAGCTTATGAAAGGCCTGAGCTGTTTCTCAGAAGGAGAATAGTGGCTTGCCAAAGAGGGCACCGCTTTGCACTAAAATCCTGGCTCCTGAGCTGAGATTTGCCTCCTGGGGCTTGTCCCAGGCTCCATGAGAGCTCTCAATATGCCATAGACACTCAGATTTCAGAGGACTCCAGCTTTGGAGCAACTGCCATGTGTAAGAGCAGCTGGCCTCCACCCCCCACCACCATCCAAGACCCTAGGGGACACAGCTGCTTCCAGGGAGAGACCTGCACACCATCTGCCTCGGGGGGCGGGGGGAGATGCGGATTCCCGGAAGGCCAGACTCTTGACCCCTCCTCTCAAGCCCCCTCCTCCCTGTTGTGTTAGGCCCCTGAGTTCTACCTGCCTTTACTTCCACCCAAAGGTTCAGAATGGACTCCTGATTTTCTTAAGACTTGCAAGAAGAAGGAGAATGATAGGCTGTGCTCCCACTTGAGCGTACGTCAGAAGCCTCTGGGTGAGCAGCTTGCTTAAAATAGAATTGCCCAGGCCCCAACTCTAGAGAGCCTAAATCAGCAGGACTGAAGTGGGACTTGGAACCCTGTATTCTACCCAAGCTCCCCACCCTATGATTCTGATTCAGGTATTCTGCCATCTATATTTGTGGAGTGCCTCGGGGTCAGGCAAGCCTGGGTCCAAATCCCAGTTCTGTTCCTGTGTGAGTTTGGAATCAGTTCAGTTAGGAGTGATGGATATCCAAAATAACAGGGGTCTTGGGGAACTTGGCTGGTGCGACCCTTGATCTCGGGGTCATGAGTTCAAGCCCCACGTTGGGTGTAGACTGTAGACTTTACTTAAAAAAATAAATAAAATCTTTAAAAAAAATTGAAAAGGGGGTCTAAATAAGACAGAAGTTTACTTAAACTTCTGTCATGTGAATGTCTGGAAATGTAAGTCCAAGATGGTATGGTGGTACCACAATCATTAAGGACCTAGATTTTTGCTCCAAAATCCTCCACATTTGGCTTTTGCCTGATGGTCCAAAATGGCTGCTCCGGCTCCAGCCATCATGCCTATGTTTCATCTAGCAGGAAAGAGGAAAGAGGAGGAGAAAGGCACAATCTTTCCACTTAAGGGTAGTTCCTGAAAGTTGTGCATACCACTTCTACTTACATTCCACTGGTCATAAGGCTAGATGTGCTAGAAGGGAGGAGAGAAAATGTAGATATTTATTTGAGTGTTGGTAAATGGTGGTTTAAGGCACAGAAAGAGTGTCCAAAGGAGCTGAAACAGAGGGAGAGGGTGGTGGAAGTGAAAGATAAAATCAGCTAACATCAATTGTATACGTACTGAATGCCTGTCACCATTCTAAGCACTTCTCATGTAACCATGAGTTGAATTCTTCCAACAATCCTGTGAGGTAGGTCCTACTACTCCTTGGTTGTCACACACCCACCCCCAAACCACACGGATTGAGAGATTAGCCTTGCCTGCTTACTCCCTGACTGACTCTGAGTGAGTTCAGTGCCAGCAAAAGGGAATAGGAGAACCATATGTGCTTAGCTGAGACCAGACACAATTTACCACACCCTCCTTCTCCCCAGACCGGGGTACATCACCCCCCAAAACCTTGAAAATTCAGACCTCTGCCAGCCAGGAAGAAAGTGTACATGTCTTCTTGACGTCTCTAAACTACGTGTCAGCCGGGGTGCCCCCTAAGACTAAAGTTTTGCTCAAACCCCATCTTGTGCTCTGTGGACATGTTAAGGGTTTCTAGTTCTGGCTTCTTCTTTCTGCTGAAGTGTTTTGTCTGCAGGTATTTGGAACCTGGAGCAATTGCTGGGCTCCAGCACCTCCAGGGAAATTTGCTGTGGGCACAGTGCTGGGCACAAAGTAGATGCTCAGTAAATGCTTGTTGAAAAATAATAACCGTCATTTGAATAAGTGTTCACCATGTGCCAGGCACTGTGCTAAGAGCTTTACTAATATGCCTTTTCTGGTATAGATGTTCATTTTACCAAAGAAGGCACTGAGCCTCACAAAGGGAGGGTACTTGCCAAAGGTGTCACACCTGGTATTTTTGTGGCAGAAAAATTTGAAGCCACAAATTTTTCATCATAATGCTCAGATGTCTACAGCCTGGAAGAGCCACCCTTCTCTACTCACACGTATCACGGATGTCCCAGGAGCTTGGGGGCAAGGCTGCTGGTTCTGTGGACAGACCCCTGCAAGAATGAGTTCTGTGTGGGCTTCTGAGGATTCGAACCACTGCTGGATACTCCTGACCATCTTCTCTGTCTCCTCCCCCGGCTCCCCAGCCCCCGACCTGAGTGATCCTGCACAGCACAGAACAGAGGCCATTTTTACTGTGGAGCAAGGGAGCGAAGGACAGGCCTTTCATCCACAGGGCACCTGGAAACAATTTCTAGAAAAGCAACATAGTACAGAGTTGAGAGGCTGGACTCCAGCTTGACACTCCTCTGCTTCCTGACCTTGGCCAGGCTAGTAAGGATTAAATGAGTTAATACACGTCATATAAAGCACCGAGAAAGGGACCAGCATGCTATCAACAGTCTCCCAGGGTCCAGCCATCATTATGACTATTTTGGCTAAAATCGGTACCAGTGGAAGCCAACCAGCTGGAGAGGACTGAGTTCTGGCCCCTCTTCCTTCTTTTTATACATAATAAAAATAAAACTTCCTTTTAAATAGGAAGTGATACATTATCAACTGGTAGAAAGTGTAAAAATTCAGATTAAAAAAAAAGTCACCTACAATCCCACTCTCCAAAGATCATCTTTCTATTCTTCTTTTTAACGAGCATCATGGTGATCTGGGTGCTGTTTGTTTTCTGCCCCAGAGGGATCTGTGGTCCTCCCAGCCCCATCAGCCTCTGAGTCAGCCTGGTCCCAAACAGTCACTTGAGCCTCCAGCTTTCCTCATGGTGGGGGTGAAGTTTCAGAGACAAGAGAAAGAGGCTGAGGAGCAGGTGGGCAAGTGCCTCCAGCTCATCCTCGGCCACCTGGAGAATTTTATGAACAAAGTGTTTCTGTGACTTTTTTTTTTCTTTTCCGTGATTTTTAAAAGGCAAATCAGAACTGCCACCCCTGCTTACAATCTTTCAAAAGCTTCTTGTTGCACTTAGCCAAAGGCCAAGATCTCCAATGCCGAGACCTGGTGGCCTGAGTCTGAATCCTGAATCCAAATTATTTATTTATTTATTTATTAAAAATTTTATTTATTTGACAGAGAGAGCACTAGCAGAGGGAGAGAGAGGGAGAAGCAGGCTCCCTGCTGAGCAAGGAGCCTGATGCGGGACTCGATTCCAGGACCCTGGGATCATGACCTGGGCCGAAGGCAGCCACTAAACCGACCGAGCCACCCAGGCGTCCCTCCAAGTTATTTAAACTTCTCTGTGCCTCTGTTTCTTCATCTATAAAATGGGCACAATGAAATCTGTGTCCTAGAACTGTTAATGAGGTGAAATGTGCTACGTGCTTAGGACAGCACCTGGCCTGTGGAAAGCCGTTGGTAAATGGCAGTAACTATTACTATTATAATTTTCTCCTTTCTTCCCTTTGCCATCTACCCAAGGACACACACGCCCACAGCCTGACTGCGGAGCCCCCACTTTTAAGCCCTAAGTACCCCCTCTACATGGCCTCTGACAGCATCCAAAATCGAAAGGGCAGAGCAAGCTTTCTCAGATGTCTTTCTGGTTTTATGAGGGATGGTGGTTTTTCCAGAGCCGCCTTCTGTCTCATCGAGCAGAACGGGGTCCCACACCTGCCCCTCAAAGACTAACTGATAGAGAGGAATGAGAACGCCCTGGTTACAGAACGCCTGAATGAAATCGGGCTTCCGTTAGCTTTGACCGCTTCTCAAACTCCAGGTGCGTCAGAATCAGCCGGAGCGTTAGTTAAAACTCAGATTTCTGGGCCCCACCCCCCAGGCTTGATGAGGTAGGCCTGAGGGGGGGTCAGGAATTTGCATTCTCACCAGTTTCCAGATGCTGCTGGTCCGGGGACCACACTTGGAGAATCTTGGCACAGAGAAGGATCCGTGTGGGCCCCCAGATGTAACCCAGTGTCCACCTGCCGTCTCGGCCCCTGGAGACTGAGACAGGTGTGTGCAAACCCTGTGGCCATGGCCGTGCAAAGGCCTCCTGGAGATTTCTGCCGGTCCTCAGGGCGGATGTTCTCATGGCCACTGTCCTGCTTCTGCTGATTTCTTGCAGCCGTTGCCTTTATTCCTACCCTGGAATTGACCCAAATGAGAGAAAAGGGATGAGAATATTTTCCCCGGCTCCCGGAGCAGTCGTGGGTACAGGCTGTTGTATGACTTACTGATGACAAGCACACCACGGAAAGTAGCTCAAGAGACATTCTGTTCCTAAAAGCCCCGCGCCACCTGACCCGGGGTTTCTGTGTTCTCACAGGTCCTTTACTCCATGCAGGGCCAGCCAGCTCCTGTCCCTTCCTCCTCTCCTACATCCACCACCCCCCACCCCAGCTGCCTCTGAGGCAACCAGAACGAGCAGCTCCCTCCACCCCAATTCCCCTCTGTCAGGCCTGTGGCCAAACCCCCACCCCCACCCCTGCACAGAGGACCCAGGGCAGAAGAGTCATCTTGTGGGATAGTGTGAGGGAGGACAATGAGGCTGAGCACCCCCTGCTGGGGAAAAGGGGTACTTCTTATCTTAGCGAACCCTGAGGGTGGACAGGCAACAGACAAGGCTTGGGTCTGGGTCCATCCCTGGGAGTTTGGGTGGGGGTGCATGGGGGCTAGGCTGGGACTCTGCCTGCCTCCTCATGAGCTGGAGTGGGGACTGGGTTTCCCTTCTGAGCTATCCTGGTCCTGAGATGATTCTAGGAACACCGGTGGGGGGGATGCTGGGACTTCTGCAAAAGTATGACAGGGGATCTCCCCCTCTTCTCCTTCAGCTCTCAAAACCACCCACAACAGGCTCCTGAAAGGAGTCTCTGAAGCTTTTGAGCCTCAGAGGCAGAGAACCTGCGAGCCCGGCAGAGGAACCTGTGAAGGCCTCCAGAGGCATCGGTTTGAAGGACAGCGTTTTAGAAAACTCTAGAAGGACAGTGTCTTTCTAATGCAGCTTGATTTTACCTCCCCAGGTTCTGGAAAAGTGGCTGTGTCCTTCACTGTGAACTTTGAGGGTGTTTAGGCAGGTCCTGACACGGGGAGGACTCTTGGCTGTCAGCTTATTCTGAAATTTGAATTTCCGATGCACCTGGAGGAGTCCAGAAGGGGACCATTGTTATTTATAACCACAGCTTCCTTCTCAAGAGAGTAAATCCTGCTTCATTAAATAAAAGGCCCCTTTGTTCTGAGGCCTCTTTTTGGGTCTGGTCCGGCAGAGACAGCCTGGTAGCCAGTGGGGGGGAGAAGGCGGGGCTGGGAGGCCCAAGTGCCCCCACTGCTGGGTGTCACGTGAGGATTGGGAGCCCCTGGGGCATCGTGGTGGCAGGAGCTGTGCAGGCGGCCGGGTGGAAGATAAGGGGCTGAGGGGCTGGCGGCTGGGAGGGGTGGGGGCGGGGGGGGGGATGCCTGGTGGCCACAGCCTTTTAAGAACAGGAATGTCCCAGTGCCACTTTCAGTCATGTGCTGAGCAGCGCAACAACTTCCTCAAACTGACACATCTTCTGTGAAATTCGGCTCACAGAGCAGCCTGGTATTCCTGGTTTCTTGGGAGAAGAAATGGGCTGCATCCTATGTTTGCGTCAATTCCAGGGCAGAAATAAAGGGAACAGCTGCTAGAATTCAGCAGCAGCAGGAAGGCAGAGCCACACAATTGAAGCCTGAGACTTTGCAGAAGTCGTGTGGAGGGTGAGGGATGGGGTCTGAGCCAACCTTATTTCAAGCTGGGAGCCTCCAGCTAAGCCTGGCTTCCGCCCGGGGTTTGCCCCCTGCTTCCTCCCTAAAAGAAGCCCCTTTTGTTCAGGTGTGAGGGCGGTGTGCCCACCTCCAGGGGATGAGGACTGGTCCGCGTGTGTCCCCACTCCCCTCTGCGGTGACTGGGTCGGTACATACGTGACCCTGTTCTGGCCAATGAGACAGAAGGGGAGGTGGGTTGGGGGCTTCTGGGAAGGATTTCCCTCTCTAATAAAAGCAGAGCTCGCCCTTTGAAGGCAAGCCCTGCCCCAGCTTTCCTTTTCCTGGGCTGCTGTCTGCAGCAGAGGGGCCTAGTCGATAAAAGGGGGGAGGCTCCAGAGTCGGGGTAAAAGCAGGACTTTGCATCTAATGAGCCGTGCGGTCCTGAATGAGTTACCCCGTCTTCCTCCTCTGCAAAATGACAGTCGGAATGGCACCTTCCTCATAGGGTTGTTGTGAAGATCAAGTGAGTGAGCACACCTAAAATGTCTGCATAGTTCGGACACGTGGTGAGCACTCGATACATGAGAGCTATTATTACTATTTTTGTCATCTGTGGATATGATGCTTGGAGCTATGGTACCATCTTTCAGCCATGAAGGAGGGACCCTGACACGGAAGATGGGAGGGCAGAGAGAAGGAAGGGTATTAATTCAAATTGGCTTACCTCAAGACCTCTTAAGAGAATAAAATCCCCAACTTTTCAGGCAGATTTTAGTTGAGTGTTGTTACTTGCAGCATAAAGCATCCTAGCCAATTCATATATAAAAGCTGGATGCCCATTATTGATTTAGAATGAGAAATAAAACCACTTGGTCTGAGAGACACTCATACGTATTGATGAGAATATTCACCTTGGAGGCAGACCATGGCATTGACTGCTAGTTATTCTCAAATATTTTGTTTCTCCTTCTTTCTTTAATAAGAAGAACTGCCATATTTTAACTGGGTACATGCTACTTGGCTAGAAACTACATTTCCCAGGCCACTCACGCTGATGGTTGGCAGGTGACCTCAGTTTCTTATCTCACAGGCCTCTCTGTAGGGCTGTTTGTGTGTCCTCACAACACGGTGGCTGGTTTCCCCAGAGTAAGTGACCCAGGAGAGAAGGCTGAAGCTGTGATGTCATTTACAACAGAGCCTCAAGAATCATATGCCGTCTCTCCTGCCATATCCTACTGGTCA
>NC_138372.1:18830536-18850316 GCF_054177405.1 Leptonychotes weddellii | reverse complement strand
TGACCAGTAGGATATGGCAGGAGAGACGGCATATGATTCTTGAGGCTCTGTTGTAAATGACATCACAGCTTCAGCCTTCTCTCCTGGGTCACTTACTCTGGGGAAACCAGCCACCGTGTTGTGAGGACACACAAACAGCCCTACAGAGAGGCCTGTGAGATAAGAAACTGAGGTCACCTGCCAACCATCAGCGTGAGTGAGCCACCTCCTGGTCCAGCCTCCAAGTGACTGTAATCCCAACGGACATGTTGACCACAACCTCATGAGACATCCTGAGTCAGAACCCCCAGCTGAGCTGCCCTGAGATTTCTGATCCACAGGAGCTGTGAGAGAAGAAATGTCTATTATTTTCAGCTGCTAAGTTTGGGGTCCTCTGTGGCCTAGCAATAGATAACTAATAACTGGGCATGAGAATGTGCTGGCATGGAACATTTCCAGAAAGCAGTCACAAAGGAGACTACAAGGTAAGACTGTGTGGCCCAAACTTGCTTCAGTGGGACCTCAGGCACCAAAGGCAGCCATGCGGATTCCCCTAACTTCTATATCAGGGAGAAGAGGAAGGGGGCGCTCCTTTGGCAATTGAGGGAAGGAGCCCAAACCATTGGAAACAGCTGCTAATGCCCGTGTCCTTTCAGGGTATATCCTGCTTCATCATCATGATGGACAAATTAAGTTTACAATTCCTCTGACAGAAAATACCAGGACTGCTGAGTGCCCCTCCTAAGGCTAGTGAGAGGTCCACCTTTTCTTCTCCTGAGGTGAGTCCAAGGATCCCGGAATGTCTACCAGCCCAACAGAGGCCATCCTGGTTAGTTTTTCTTGGTGGCAGAAGAAACCAGACAATCTGGTCTAGACCACTGAGAGGGCCCATTTTCACCTGCACAGCCTTCCCCAAACCAGAAGTTCCGACAGTTTCTCAGAGCATGTCTGGGGAAATGAAATATTGCCTCCACAAAACACCCAGGGATCCACCTGAAGGAACGACTCAGGGATGTCCTGATTTGTTAGAGCAAAGAAGTCCAGACCATTGATCCAAGCCGCCTTCCTGGAATGCTGAGTCAGGCTGCATGCTTCCCCGGAAAGAAGGGGAGACTCAAGGTTATGTTCCTGAGTCTTCCCCCCCTTTCCTGCCTTCTCATTCTCCTCCTGCTTCCCCCCACCCATCTCTACTTCACGCCCACCACATCTCACTGCCTGCAGGCCCAAGGTGCTCAGACACCAGGGCCTTTTCCCCCAGGATCCGCTTCCAAATAGTCCCACTCTTTTCTCTCCAAGATTTTCATTCAGGAAACTCCTGAGGATCCTGACAACAGCCTTTGGTGACCTCTGCCCTGCTGGTGTCGTGGTCATGGTGCGGGGACCCCTACTCTAACTCACTCCCCACCCACGGTGGGAGGAAGGTTTTCTTCCACAATCCTGGACCTAACATACAGGGATGGGCCAAGGAGCTAGGGTAGGACCCCCCGGGGAAACTGCTGTCCAGTCCCCGGGGGGACAGATGCCCCCCACCCGGGCTCTTTTGCCCCAGCGCAGACCTCATTCACCACCCATGGCCTTCAGGACCCTGCCTGCCTATCTCCCCCCGGGGCTGGCTGTCTCTCTATCACAGCAGGGGCCTCAGCCGAGGAGGGAAATGAGGTCACCCCAGAGGTCCTTGTCTGCTGAGTTGGGTGGCACTGAGTTTATAGTCATTCCCACTGTATCCTGCAGAAATTTTGAGACCCAGGGGAAGGGCTAGGGAGGTGCCTTTTATGCTGCGGGCCTCTGTGAGTGTCAGTATAGGAAGATCAGGGAAATGGTGAGGTCTGGGGAGGCATCTCAGCCATCCTTGGGCTTTGAGGGTTGGAGGCACAGCCTTCCCCCACAGCCAGAACGGCTCCAGAAGAGGAGGAGTCCACTCTCTCATTGGAAAATGGGAATAATAAGATCTTAAAAGGAGATTATAGAAGTAAAGCCTTTTATTCAACCTCCGATGAGGTGAATTTTCTGGGGGCGGGTGGGGGTGAGCACACTGGTAGGCAGGGCAGGAGTGGGGTGGAGTGAGATTTCGGAATTTCAGGTGGCTCCAAATCCTGGCAGCAAAGTCAGACAAGCAAAGACAAGGACTGATTCTTTGATACATGTTTCTGTCTGGAGAATCTCAGGAACATGACTTGTGGGCCTGGGCACGTTTATTGAATGAAAAAATTACTGAATCAGTGAATGACTAAACCAACAACCCTAGGTGGGAACGGCCCTCTGAAATTCTGAAATCGTGAAACTTGACTGCTGGAGACCAGCAAGGTTGGAAAATTGGGAGCTGCCCCTGACGTCCCAGCCCCACAGCTCCCTCCGGCGCTACTGAGAATTTGCCTCAGCGCCACCTGCTGGTGGGCGCTGACCGTGGCCAGCTCCCGCCAGACTGGGACGTCTTCACCTGGGTGCCCCGGGTATGGAAGGCTGAGACCAACCTCTCTCCAGATGACCCGCTCCCTCAGGAACGGCCGCTACCGAATTTATCTTGATCCTTCCGAGGGTCAGTCAAGAAAGCATATCAAAGCCTTGGAAAAGGCATGAGGGATTCCTGGGTGTCCTTTCTGAGGAGGTCTGGGTGTTGGCTCCATGTCCTCTGATGATCATCTGATTCTTTAGGGTTGTGCACTATTGATTATTTGATTGACTTTATAACTCCGTAGGGACAGAGGCAATTTGTAGAAAATAGATAATCATGGAAATGATTCCTGCCCATCGCAAGCAAATGAGTCCTGTTCATAACACAAACAAGTTTTGTCCGGTAGAGAATGTAAATGCCTGCAGTGGAATCCTCGTTGGAGCTCGTGTTAACATTTTACTGGTTCCTTGTCAGTGAATGAGCTAAAGAAAATCGTTGACATGTGTTCCCTTGTTTTGATTGTAGGAGGGTCGTGATTTTACCTTTTTGAAATGATATTTGTGCAGCTCGTTGGTCCCCACGGAATCTACAAAGTCTCTCACACCTTCCATCCCCCCTGCCCCCCAATCTGTTCAGGTGGCACCCACAACCGCAGCCTCCGGGTCGCCACGGTGCCCAGCACGGGCTTCGAGGACAAGCTGCCCTTGCGTACTTCTCTACCCGCGTCTCCCTCCAGGCTGCCAGCTCCCGAGGGCAGGGGCCAGGTCTGATTCTTGCTGGATCCGCAGAGCTCAGTCGATGCTGTTGAGTGAATTTATGAATATACTGTTTGGACCACACCTCACTGCTGGCGAAGGAGCCTGGTGCATGGGAAGGGCAATGCATTCATGTGGCCTAGTATTCATGTGAGCCTCAGTTGTGTGAAATGAGGCTATTTCCTACGTGCTGATGAGAAGGAACTGCTGCATGTTTTCCATTTCCCTCTTTCAGTTTCTACTGCCACCTCCCCCCTCCCAGGATACTATGAACAGGAACAGTGTCGTTTCCTCCGGCTCTCCACCCTCCAAGGCCCCCGGGAAGTGTCCAGTTAAGTACCCCTACCTGGTTCATGAATGAGAAGGGGAAGGGGTGATGGTTTGAGGGGCCAGGGTGCCTGCATCGAGCAGATAAGAAGCCCAGGACCTACTCAGCAGAAGCCTTGGACTCCAATGTTGGGGGGATTGAGGGGAAAGGGAGGGCTGGATCCCTGAACACGGACAGGAAACCCAGGAGAAAAACTGAAGGAAGACAATGACTGGAAGAGGCGGATTTCAAGTGGCCCAAAGTCCCAGCCCCAGCCCCAGCCCATCCCGCAGCACAGAACGCACCTGCCACTCCCG
Source organism: Leptonychotes weddellii (assembly GCF_054177405.1). Classification (NCBI taxonomy): domain Eukaryota; kingdom Metazoa; phylum Chordata; class Mammalia; order Carnivora; family Phocidae; genus Leptonychotes; species Leptonychotes weddellii. The sequence continues at coordinate 18,846,566 of NC_138372.1, read as the reverse complement.
CCCCTACCTCCCTAAGAGGCTTCATCTGCTGAGAAATCAGACTCCTGAATAACTGGGGTTCTGGCGCCATCTCGTGGCCATTCCTGAAACTGCCCATTCAGTCGGAGCAGAGCCCAGAGATCCAAGAGGGAGGGGAGCCAGGCCAACCCTCCCCCAACTTTCTTGGCCTCCATCCTCTTCATCCTCATCTTCTCCCTGAATATATTCCAGGCTCGGTGTTCAACCTCTTTCAGGCCTGTAGCACATTTAATTCTTGGAACAATCTTAAAGGCCAGGTAATACTTAGAACCATTTTACAGATGAGGAAACCGAGGCACAGAGAGGTGAAGGAGTTTCCCCCAAGGCCGTGCAGCTAAGGAGGTGGACCAGAAGAGCTCCTCTCTACACAGGAGAGGGGCGGTGAGGGGCGGTGAGGCACTTGGTCCTGCTGCTTAACAGACAGTCGGATTTGGGGCCCTTTAGTTCTAATTCAAATATGTTTTTGGTGCCTACTCTGTGCCGGACTCTACACGGGGCGCCGGGCTTGCCAGTCATCCTCTCAGTCCTCATGAATCCCCTCCAGGGTGCTCATCACCGTCTGTCCGGCCTGATTGCCTTGTTAAGTGTTGATCTCCCACCAAGACTGTGGGCTTCCTGAGAGCAGGGACCTATAGACTTGTTTTCTTTGCTGCCGTGTCTCTAGAGCTCAGAATTGATCTCAGAATGGGTGCTCCATAAACGTTTGTGAATGACCGAACAAATCAGTGAATGAATACAAGATTTCTTAAAAAACAAAAACACACACACACACACAAACCCCAAACAACTAAAAAAAAAAAATCACTAAAGCAAAATAAACCCCACAGACTAGTCCCTGCCCTCAAAGCACTGACAGTCTAGTGAGGAAGGCAGTTTGGTAAAGGGCAGATGTGGTTCCTAACCCCCTCCCCGCCACACACGCGCGCGCACACACACACACACCCCACCGTCCCTCAGGCTTTCCCAGAGAGGAGCACAGAGCTTCCGGAGCCCAGAGGAGGCTCCCAACCTCGCCCTGCCCTGAGGCCCTAAGGTCAACGCCTGCGGAGCTGAGACCTGTAAAGGAAGGAAAGGGAAAGGCACTGCAGGTAGAGGCCACCGACAGGAGAATCTGCGTGGCGGGCACTTCGAGCTCTAAGCCTCAAGGAGGAACATCGAGGGAGGAAGGGAGGTCTGCAGGGAATTCAGCCAGCGAGCCACTGCAAACAAATCCCTCCTTCGACTGCCTCAAGAGTCCTCCTCCACAAAATGGGAATGAGATGAGGACAAAAAGACACAGGGCCTGGCATACCGAAGGGAAACTGAGGTCTCCCTAGCCGGTTGCCCCACCACCCTAGATGCCCCTCAGGGGCATGGGCTTCCAGGGGCCCCTAGCTGGCAGTACCCACCCCCCCCGGAAGGCCACCAGGACGCAGCTTGAGACTGGAGGGGACCACAGCTCCATCTGGTTTCAATCAGCACCTCAGAGATGGCACACCAGGAGATCCCTGGGTCCCAGCACCAACCCCACAAGACGGCAGATCCGCCCTGTAATGAATGCAAGGGCACGGGGTTGGGGAACTGGGGTGGGCCTCGCAGAGAGGACACTGGATAGAGACTCTTGGTGGAACCGAGAAGTAAGTACGTTCTACGTTGAAGCTGGTGGAAGCCCTGGTGATGCCGCAGAGAGTAAGCCAGTGTGGTGTGTGGCGTTGAAAATCTCTTTTAGGGGGAAAGACAAAAACAGGAAGGGGAATAGGGACTGTGGGGATGGTTTGCAATTTTAAATAGGATGGTGCAGGAGAACCTCCAGAGAAGAGACCTTCAAATAGAGACCAGAAGATGCGGTGTGGGAGTAAGCGTGAGGATCTCTGAGGGAGGAGGGTCCCCGGCAGAGGGGGAAGCAAGTGCAAATGCCCTGAGGCAACATTGTGTCTGCTGCGGTTGAAGGAGCAGTAAAGAAGCCAGAGAGGGGGCTGAGTGGGGAGCGGTGGGGGCCAGATGGAGGAGGGCCTTATAAGCCACTGGGATGGCCAAGTGGGTATAACGTGTAGCGACAGAGGTACACGATGGGAGAGAAGCCCAGAGCCGCTCATCAGACAACTCTAAACTTGTGTCTCATTCCCCAGCCACACCTCCCACAGTGCACTATGAATTAATATTTTCTATAAATCCTGTAATTATCTTGTGAATAGCACAATTATATTGCATTGTATTTGGCGTGTTAAAAGCATTCATTTGTTAAATGTAAACATTTAAAATATACCATGTATTATGCAGCTCTTTTTACTTTTTTATTTAATCAACTGGAAGCCTTCAATTGGAAGTGGGGGGGGGTTTCTTGCCCTCCAAGAGTTCCCCAGAGGCAAGTCTACTGTCACACTCACCCACACACTCATACTCACTCACCCGCTGTGCCCAGCCAGAACGCAGGGCTGAGAGACAGACACCTGCTCATCTGCCCCCTCAGGTTCCTGCAGGGTCCCCCACTGCCTCTGCTCCAACTTGCCCAGCCCTTGACATTTGACAGAAAGCGTCCCCATCCTCACGGACCTTCACTACAAGATGGGCAGGGATTAGCGTGTCCATTTTACAGACGGACAAACAGAGGCTCTGAGAGTGACTGAGGACAGAGCAGAGTCTGGAGGAGGCAAGATGGGGATGGGGAAGGCTTCGAAGTTTAAAGGTGAGGAGAGGAGCAGGAGGGTGCTAGGGCTAACCCTCTGGTGGACCTGACCTCGGACAGACCAGGGTTTGAATCCCAGCCAACCCCCCCCGCCATTTGTTTACCTTGGGTAAATTCCTCAAACTCCCTGAGCCTCGGTTTCCAAATCTTTACAATGGGACTAATGATAGTACTCACCTCATGATCTTGTTTGCGGATTCAGTGAGGTAGCGTGTATGAAAAGGCTGTTATTACTGTTATTTTCAGTCGAGCCAGGTGCTGGGTTTAGAGGCGGGGTGGGTGGGGGAGGCCGCTCAGCTTACACCCCACCCAGCCACAGCCCCGCGCTGGTGGCCTCCTGCTGAGTGGCTTCCTCTGCCTATGGAGACAGTAGTTACTGTGCTGTCACAGCCCAACCTTTCCCATCACTCCTGCTTTGTAGTTTATGAAGCGCTTTCATCCATTCAGCCAGCATTTCCTGAGCGCCCCCTGTATAAACCGGCCCAGGGCTGGGTCCTGGGCACCTCCTGGTGAGTGAGGCGGGCCCTGTCCGGGCACCCAGGTTGCTGGCATCAGTAGCTCAAACACGAATGAACGGATGGGTAGAAACTGGGTCAGGAGCGAGGGGAGAATCGTAGGGGCCAGGAGAGAGAATCACAGGGGCCCTGGTGCAATCTCAACCCAACCGCGCAGCAGTGGCCAAGGATAACCTACTCCCGTTGCCTCGGTGGAGACCCTGAACCTCAGGACAGGGCAGGCACCTGCCTGGGGCACCAACGAGGTGGGGTGAAGGAACCAGGGGGCCAGCACACCCAGCTGACTCCTTCTCCCACCCAAGCCGGCCCAGGGGAAGGAGGGCTCTGCCGAAGGATCCTCCCTGGAGCGAGGCGTGCGGGAGCTGCCAGGAAAGGGAGCGAGCTCGTGTGGAGGCTTGTGTTTTCCTCACCTCTGCTTCGCATCTCCTGAGGGGTGGGGGACCGGCTCAGGCCCCCGGGGTCTGAAGGGCAGAGCACGCTGGTCCCTCCCATGGGCATCAGCCTGGGCACAGCTGTCCCGAGTGTGGGCTCCGGGGGCTGGGCTGTGAATAGGGGCAGGGCTGCTCCCCAGGGGAGGCTGTGCTACCTGGCTTAGCAGCACTCCCACCTTGTGGGCAGAACAGGCTGGAGGCTGTGCTGGGCTCCGAGTTGAGTCTGTTGAGCTACTGTTGGGTGATGACCCCAGAGCCCCCAGCTTGTGGGCTGTTTCACGACTTGCAAAGCCCTTGCACAACTCCTATCTCTTTGATCCTCACCAAAAACCTGGTGGGAGAGAAAAGGTACCAGGCCTGGAGTCAAAAGACCAGGGTTCAAGTCCCGGCAAATGCCATATCTCTATCATTCAGTCATTCAACAAACATTCATGAAGCATCTACAGTGTACTGGATTCTAGGCTAATTGCAGTGAGCAAAACAGAACAGACAAAGTCCCTGTTCTCCTGGACAAAAAAGATAAGAAGTAATCAAATAGTCACCTAAAAACCAGGTTTTCAACGCACAGGTGTTATCCTTGTGATATCTCTCTCCCTCATTCATGTGAGGCAACCCAAAGGGGCGTCAGCTCTCTACCTTCTCCATCCCGTGTCCACCCCCTTCTCGCCAGCCCACGCCAGCACCATCTCTCGTCAGGATGCGAATGAGGCCTCCCGCTTCCCCTCTGCAGACAGTTCTCCCACCGAGAGCCCCCTAAACGCTCTCCCTCTGCCTCCCATCAGCTTCCCACTCGGAATAAAATCCAGACTCTTTCCTGTGCCTTACAAGGCCCTGCGTGACCAGCGTCCTCTTACCTCTGCTGCCTCAGCTCCTGTAGCTCCAGCCCTCGTTGTTTCCATTCTGGACATACTGGCCCCCTTGTTCTCACATTCACCGGCCCCGGGGCCCCTGGTACTCGCTGTTCCCTCTGCCTGGAATGTTCCACACCCACACGTTTCTGTGACTTCCTCTCACTTCACACAGCTCTCGGAACACATAGCATCTTCCCTCTTTCTATCCTTTGTCCTTCACTTTCTCCTGGAGCACAGTCACGGTCACGGTCACCACCTCCTATTATACGTGTTGTATTGCCTGTCTCCCCATCTAGCTCAGGCCTGGTACGTAGGAGGTACGGAGCCAAAGAGCAAAGACAATTACGAAGTGGAGTAAGGGCTTCAAATGGAAAGCACAGGAAGTCTGACAGATGAGGGAACAGGAGGCCTCATCTAATCGGTGGCAGGGTGTCAGAAATGGTTCCCCGGGGAGCGGGGACAGCCCTTCAGCATTAATCCAAACTGAGGCAGGGGGCCAAGCCTTCGAACCTTCCTGCTGAGCAGTCACGGGCTCTCCCTGGAGAAAGGGGCCTTGTCCCTGGGAAGGGGCCTTCTGAGTGGAAATCTGCAGTGTGGATGAGAGCACTCGGGCAGAGGGAAGAGTTCGTGTGAAAGCCAAGAGGCCGCAGCGTCCCAGCACGCGGGGCTGCCGGCTGCCGATGGCAGAGTGAGGGGAGGCGGTGGGAGGGGAGCGGGGCCACTGGTGTCGGGAGCTCCCTTGTCCTAGAAACGACGGGCAGCCTGGGGGAACTCGACACCATAGAGTGGCCGGGTCAGCTCTGAGTTTCCCAGAGACCCTCTGGCTGCCCTGTGGGGGGAGAACCCACTGGGAATCTTTGGTGATTCGGACATGAGATGACACTAGGCCTCAGGTGGTGGCTCTGGAGATGGAGAGGGGAGGCAGGAAGTCCGACCGTGGGGAATCTCGGGGGCGGGGGGGGGGGGGGCGCCAGGCGGAACCTCGCCCATGGCTGGATGGCTGTCTCAGGGGCCGTCACATCTGGGCTCAGGTTCCTTGAGGCAGACACGGAGATGAGATTTTTGTGCGGGAGGCTTACTGGGGGCTGCTTGCAGTCACGACTCCTGTAAGGGAGTGAGGAAAGCAGCAGATGGTGGCCTATGTGCGGCCACGACAGAGGCCCAGCCTGTCCCCTGAGGAGCGCGGGAGCTCGGAGGGCCCTTCGGAGTTGGCCCAAACTGAGGCAAAGAAGCCAGGCCTTGAGCCTCCCCAGTGACCAGTCACTGAATAGAGACTGCCCCAGGGAGGGGACATAATCGTGTACTAGGTAGCTTCTGGCGGAATGAGTACCCCAGTCCTGAAGGGGGTCTGGGTGGTGCCCCTAGCATCCATGAGCGGCTCCTTCATATGACCCCCTAGAGGGGGGCTCTTCTGACCCCAGCTTAACTGTAGAAAATTTAGACCTCCTAAAAACTCTTCCCCATGCCCCATATTTGAGGGAACTTCAGGGGTGGTTTATGTATGTCCAGGAACCCACCTTGCTCAGCCCCAACTGTGGGTGCTACTCAGCCTAGTAGGCAGTAAGCACTCACTAACTACTAGATGACCAGGCTAGAATGTGGAGGGAGGAGAAAGGGACAGGTCTAGGGGGACTCCCAGCTTTCTTTCCGGTTTGGCCCCTGGCTTGGGGAGAGACGTGGTAGTGGGTTTGGGACATGCCGAGGCCATGGTGTGACCGAGACACCCGAGCCCTGGGGTCTGGTGCCAGCTCCCGAGGAGCCCCGCCACGACAGGGTAAGAGGGAGAAGAGACAAGGGAATTGCAGGGGTAGGGGAGCCAGGACAGAATGGAGTCCAGAGTCCAGGGATCGGGTAATGCCGTCGGACACCGAGAGGGCGGAGAAGGGGGCCCCTCAAGGACAGAGTAGGCCTGAGGGAGGCGTGTGGAAGCTTGGGAGGGGGGCTTGGTGAGGGGCCTGGGGCTCACTGAAGGCATGAAAGGTCCCTGGTGCAGGCTTAGAGGAAGAGGTGGGGAAAACAAGGCCCTCTGGAGAGCAGCTAACAAGGAGGCCTGCCCCAGGGCTCTGCCCCCTTCAAGCACCCAGAAGCCCCAAATTCCACTCCCTCAGAGCCCAGGATCAACACCCCTCCCTCCTCTACCATCTCTCCTGAGGTCCCCCTGACAAGTATCCCAGCTAAGGAGGTTCCTCCCTGAGAACTGTTGCCTCAACCCAAATTCAGGTCAGACAACAGGAAGGACTTCCTGGCTGGGAGGGATGGGAGGTCCTGGACAAGGTGAATGGGGGCATTTCTGTCCCAAGATGAGGCATCGGATGCAGTGACTTCTGGAGGCCCCTTTCTAATTGCTGGGCAAAAAGAGCAGAGTGTTCTCCAACCTGGACTGGAGCGGGGAGGAAAAGGAACTTTTGAGAACGGGGGAAGTACTTGCTGACAAAGAGCATCAGCATCAAGAGCTCAGACTTGAGCAGGACTCCCTGGGTTAAAATCCCAGCTCTGTCACTAACCAGCTGTGTAACCTTGGGTAAGCTACTTAACCTCTCTGTGCCTTGGTTTTCATCTGTGAAATGGGAGCAAAAGTAGTATCTATCTCTTAGGGCTCTTATGAAGTTTGAATTAATAAGCTGAAGGGGCACCTGGCTGGCTCAGTTAGTAGATCATGTGACTCTTGATCTCAGGGTTGTGAGTTCAAGCCCCACGTTGGGCGTGAAGCCTACTTTAATACAAATAAATAAAACAAATAAAGAAACTGAAATTTGTAAGGTGCTCAGAACAGTGCCTGGAACAAAGTGAGCACTATATAAATATTTAAAAAATGAAAGACAGGGGCGCCTAGGTGGCTCAGTCGTTACGCATCTGCCTGCGGCTCAGGTCATGATCCCAGAGTCCTGGGATCGAGCCCCACATCGGGCTCCCTGCTCAGCGGGAAGCCTGCTTCTCCCTCTCCCACTCCCCTTGCTTGTGTTCCTGCTCTCACTCTCTCTCTCTCTGTCAAATAAATAAATAAAATCTTTAAAAAAATAAAATATAAAAAATGAAAGATACTGGCAACTTCCATTTGTGAGCCTCCTGGGCACTGGGCACTGTGCCAGGTTCTTTATTTACATCACCTCTACTCCCCACATTTCTCTATATGATAGGTCTTACAATTCCCATTTCATGGATGAAGAAACTGAGCCCCAGAAAGGTGAAATCACTTGCCTAAGTTGACCTAGGCTGACTCTATCAGCGCTCGTTTTTTTGGTAAGATTTTCAGTAACCTCTACAGGCAACATGCGGCTCAGACCCCGAAGCCCCAGCTCTAGAGTCACATGCTCCGCTGACTGAGCCAGTGAGACGCCCCTCTATCAGCACTCTTAACTACACCACAAAGGCAGGGGGGTGGACAAAATGGCCTCCCAGAGGCCTGTCTGGGATGCTCACGCCCACACTCACAGCCGCAGACCCCTCCAGTTTATGAACCAACCTCAGCGGTGTCAGAGCCTGGAAGATTTCCTAGTTACGCAGGTAACTATAGCTCGGAGCTGCAACCGTCTCATTAGGCAATTACCTCTGTGAGCGCCAAGGCGAGGAAGTGACCTCACTGGTCCCTGGACACCGCCCTGCCGCTGGGGACAGAGGTAATGAGGGTAATCGTGGCGGTGGTGATGGTGACGTGGTGACGTTGTCAAGGGACGGAAAAGCTGATGGCTCTGTCGGATCTTGAGTTGGTGGAGGGGGCGACGGCGCTGGTAATTGACTTGATGGTGGTTAAGGGGATGGCTAATGGTGGTGGCAGATCCTAGCGCTGATGAGGTGACAGCAGCAGTGACGATTTGTCGGGTGGACCTCGAGGCAGGGTTCTCTCAGCCTCCATCCCACCCTCCAGACGGGGAGGCTGGAAAGCTAATGACTACATTTCCCTCCCTGGCAGCGTTTCCAAGCTCGGCTAATTTGATTCCGTTGGGCTAGATTGGTTTGGGAACGCTAAAGAGAGGCACGATCCTGTGTTTTCTCATTTGTAAAGTCGGAACGATAATAGAACAGTGCCTGGCACGTGGTAAGTACTATGTCAGTGTGAGCTGTTATTGCTGTTGCCCAGGGGGATGGGGGGGGTTGTTCGTATGTGGTTTTTATTTCCTGCCACCTCTAGGCTGTTCCTGCCGGCCAGCAATGTCGCGGTTACACGAGGTTTTTCTGCAGCAACAATCTGGTGCTGGGTCTCCAGCATTCCAGAATGGACACAAAGCCCAAGATCCAGGTCAGATGAAGGGCAGGGACCAAGGAAGTGACAGCATTGGACAGACCAGGCCCCACTGCAAGACACCCAGATATGACTGTCACCATCAGACACCACATTGACCCCTGCCACCAAAGCCCACGTTCCGAGCAAATTCTAAGCCCTCCTGTCTTTGCATGACTCACTTGAGATTCGCAGTCCTGGGCTAGAGCATCCACTCGGCTGGGCCCTGGTTATGGGCCCCTGTCCGACCTGCCAGGGCCGCAGAGGGGGGGTCTGTGGTCCCCTTCAGCTTCAGTAGTGGGTGATGGGGGCCTCCCATGGTGGGGTCTTCCCCACAATGGAAAGAGGGTTTGGAGGCAGCGCAGCCAAAAAACAATGAAAGTCCACTCGGTAAGGAAGCCTGGTGGTTATGATGGAATAAAGAAGCTGAAAGGAGATGTTGCCGTCTTTATTAAAACCAAACCGAAGAGGAAGGTGACTGGACCTTTCAACCCTGGCCAGACCCAAAGCCCCTTGAGATCACCCACCAGCTTCTGCTGCCACCACCTCAGGGGCCCCTGTGGGACACTGGTCCATCTTTTGCCCTCTGGCCAAGTGCAGATGGGACACTTTGCCCTTCCCTTTACCGGCCAGTGTTGAGTAGAAACCAGGTGTAGACATTCAAACAAGATGTCATTAATGGCCTGGGGAGAACAAAGAGGAAAGAAACATGAACATCTAGGGGCGTCTGGGTGGCTCAGTCGGTTAATCATCTGCCTTTGGGGCGCCTGGGTGGCTCAGTTGGTTAAGCGACTGCCTTCGGCTCAGGTCATGATCCGGGAGTCCCTGGATCGAGTCCCGCATTGGGCTCCCTGCTCGGTGGGGAGTCTGCTTCTCCCTCTGACCCTCCCCCTCTCATGTACTCACTCTCTCTCATTCTCTCTCTCTCAAATAAATAAATAAAATCTTTAAAAAAAAAAAAATCATCTGCCTTTGGCTCAGGTCATGATCCCAGGATCCTGGGATGGAGCCCCGCATTGGACTCCCTGCTCAGCGGGGAGCCTGCTTCTCCCTCTCCCTCTGCTGCTCCCCCTGCTTGTGCTCTCTCACTCTCTCCCTGTCAAATAAATAAATAAATAAAATCTTAAAAATAAATAAATTTAATTTAATTAAAAAAAAAAAGAAACATGGACATCCATTCACTGATTCCACATCCATTTATTTGGCACCAGCCAGGTACCAATATAGCAGAGAATGAGGTCCCTACCCCATGGGGCTTACAATCTAGTGGGGAAGACAGTCAAACCAGTAACACATAAGTAGATGAGGCCACTGTGGGGCCTGAAACACAAGAAGGATGGAACGGAGGGGAACTGGGGAGCCCTTCAGAGGGAGAGGTCAGGGGAACCTCTTCAAGCTGCGGCTGGGAGGATGAGCAGCCAGATGAGCAGAGACTGGCGGCAGTCGTGGGCTCCAAGTCCTTGAGGCAGGAACAAACTTCCAGAACTGGAGTCGGGGCCAGTGTAGCTGGAGTATATTAGAAGTCAGGTGGAAGGAGGAGATGAGGTAAAACTCAGCTGGATAAAGAACTGGCATTTTATTCCAGTCAATGGGAAGCCACTGAGGACTGGTTTTTTTGTTTGTTTGTTTGTTTTGTTTTGTTTTTTAAGATTTATTTATTTATTTGAAAGAGAGAGTGGAGGGTGGCACAGAGGGAAAGCATCTTCAAGCAGACTCCCCACAGAGCACGGGGCTTGATCTCCAGACCCAAGAGATCACGACCTGAGCTGAAACCAAGAGTCAGACACTTAACTGACTGAGCCACCCAGCCGCCCCGGGGCTGTTTTTTCTTTCTCTTTCTTTCTTTCTTTCCTTTCTTTCTTTCTCTCTTTCTCTCTCTTTCTTTCAAAAAAAGAAAAAAAATTTTTAAAGATCTTATCTATTTATTTGAGAGATAGAGCACAAGTAGGCAGAGCAACAGGCAGAGGGAGACGGAGAAGCAGGCTCTCCGCTGAGCAGGGAGCCTGACATGGGGCTCCATCCCAGGACCCCAGGATCACGACCCAAGCCGAAGGCAGCCACTTAACCGACTGAGCCACCCAGGTGCCCCCCCCCTTTTTTTAAATAAGAGGAGGGACTTGTCCTCAAGCATAAATCAGGAAGAAAGAGGAGATGCGCCTAGGGAGGTGCACGGATTCAGTAGTGGTAAGGTGAGGGCTTCCCCCCGGCTCAGCTCCTGTCTCCTCAGTGACATGATGCTAGCTCATCACTGGGAAGGGGGAGGGGGATAGTGGCAGGACGCGTGTCCATTAGGCCACGTCAGGTTTCCAGTGTCCCGGATGGAGTCATGATCCAGCCCTAAGGAAGCCCTAACCCTAATCCGTCCTAGAGCTCCCAGGCACCTCCTAGCGGCTTCCCCAGGGAGATGGAGGAACTTCCTTGACCGGTCCCTCCCCTGTCACTGAAAATAGGCCAATGGCAGCAACCGAAGCCTCAATCACCACAAGCCCAATATCAACTACGGCCACCATCGTACTCACTGTCACCTTCACGAGGACAGGCTAGGAAACTCTGACCCTGTGAGTTAACAGGACCCTGTAAGCCAGCTTCCTGGGACCTGTGGAAGGCACAGTCCCGGGACAGAGCCAGTGGTGTGCTGGACTTGGCTCCTCCTGTCTTGCGAGAGCCGATTCTGTGAATCTCTTCCCAGTTCTGCACGCAGTATCATCATATGGGCTGCCTGACATCAAGCCCAGTGGAGGATTTTCAGTAGCCAGCATACCTCTGGACAGAGCCCTGAGGATAGTGAGAGACGCTGACCCCACTGCTTGCCCATGTAAACTCCAGAGCCTGGAGCAGGGTCAGTGGGAGGAGGCAGCCAACCACGTCCATAGAGTTTGGAGGGCAGGCTGTCTGGTGGGGGGAGGTGGGGGGTGGAGATAGGAGGTCACGTGCCCCCAATACATCCCTGAGAGGGGACCAGAGACCCTGGGCATTAGCTCTGGGACATCGCCTTCACCAGAGCCTCTGTTCCAGCCCAGGAACCTAAAGGCCTGTGGGCTCCCAGCCAGGCTGCCTGACTCACCATCCTAGAGTCAGAATCCTGGGCTGGGTCTGTCCTTGAAGGGCTGCTTCTCCCTGTTCCCTGATCTCAGGATGAGCCCTGACCCTGGTCACAAACTGGGCCTGGGCCCGGTAACAAAGATCTCCACCCAGGCCCAGACAGAGCCCCACCCTGTGTTCTGGGCTGGGCTCGGATTGGCCGTAGAAAACACTCTCACCTCCATCTGCACACAGGCCCTGGCTCAGCCCTAGAATCAGGGGCCCCTGAGCCCAAAGGGGAGCAGGCCTGGAGAGGGGTTGGCTCAGCACCGGTCACTTCTGCAGTCCTCCTGCTTGGGGAAGCAAACTGTGAAAAACAAAACAAAATTAAAACTCACCACCAGCTCCTTCTTGCTTTAGTGACACATCTTTGTCTCAGGAAATAAGGCCTGGAGTGAAAGCACATTTTCTAAGGCCTAACCCCTCCCCACTCCTGCCAGGCTCCCTCTTTGATTTGGAGGATTCTTGCTCTAAACCGTCCCTCCCCACTGTCCCCAGAATACAGGGCTCCCTGTTGCCAAGAAGGGAGGGAGCTGTGAAAGTCCCGGGACCTCCATCTGAGAGGCTCAGGGGGTGGAGGCCAGGATCCTATCTGGCTTATGGACTTGGGCAAGACTCTTCTCCTCTCCAGATCTCAGTTTTCCCATATGTACAGTGAGAGATTTAGCTCTCTAGCGCTACTATCCAAAGTTAGGGAGCCTGATGGAAATTTAGGGTCCCATGTTCAAACATTGGAAGGGTTGTATTTTCTGGATAATTCAGACCCAGGAGACCCAGGAAACTCTTCCTAAAACATGTACAGGATACTGGGTCCAAGTCCTGGCATATCCTTTTAGCTCTGGTACCTTGTGCCAGTGACTTGGCTTCTTTGGGCCTCAGTTTTCTCATCTGTCAAATGGCAATAACACCAAGTTTGTGAGGATCAAATGAGATGGCGGCAAGAAAAGTGCTCTGTAAGCTGTAGAGTCAGTCCTCCCGGGAGAGAGGGGCACTTACTATTGCTGTTGGTATGGGTTAATGTTTTGCATTCCAGCAGAGCCCAGAAAGTGGATCAGTCTGGCCGAGCTTTCAAGTGAGAGACCTCCTCCAAGTCTCCCCAGGACCCACTACACCAGCCCTGCCCAGAACCAGCTTGAGCCCAGCGTAAGTCTGCTACCTGGCCTCCCCACTTCAGGACTGGACACATTTTCCTCACTGGCCCCAACGGATAGCAGGCTTTAGAGCTGGCCCAGCCTTGGGGATCCTCATATCCCTTGGCTTTAGTTATTTATTTTTAAGATTTTATTTATTTATTTGTCAGAGAGAGAGAGAGAGATTTATTTGAGAGAAAGAGAGAGCACGACAGAGAGAGAGCACGACAGAGAGAGAGCACGAGCGGGGGGAGGGGCAGAGGGAGAAGCAGGATCCTCGCTGAGCAGGAAGCCAGACTCAGGGCTCGATCCCAGGACCCTGGGATCATGACCTGAGCTGAAGGCAGATGCTGAACTGACTGAGCCACCCAGGCGTCCCCCCATCGCTTTATAGTGGCCCAGACAGGAAAGGGGCTGCCCTGGAGGCCCACAGCATGTTAGTGGCAAAGCGGGGCTCAAACCCAGGCCTCTCCGTCCTATAAGACTCTTTCTTCTAATCCCGGTCCCCAGAACAGTGTCCCCTGGAATCCTCAGGCAGCAATAGTCTTGCAGGTGCCCCAAGTCAGCAGGCCCTGGCCAGGCTGGGGACTCTGGGAGGGTGGGGCTGTCCAGGGCATCCCTCCACAGCCTTCACGCTTTGCTGGGCTCCCGCCTCCTCCAGAAAGCCTTCCCTGATTGGTACCCAGAAAGCCGAAAGTGAGTTTCCTCCCACGCCCCTCCTTTGACAGAAAACCCGCTTAAAGATGAACGGTGTCTGTCTGTCTGCCTGCCTGCCTGTCTGCTAGTCCCTACATGGAGTTTCTTCGGGGTAGACAAGAGCTGGATTCATCTGGGCTCCCCACTACAGGAGCCTAGCCTAAACGGAGGGCAATGGGAAAAAGAGGAGAAGCAAGTGATCAGTGCCCTGGGATTGAGGGATCCCAGCGGAGGCAGGGAAGAGGGTGGGACTGGCGGGACTGGGGGGCACAGAAGCCCCGCCCCCTTGAACGTCAATTCCCGGGGCCTCCCTCCCTCCCCCGCGGCCCATTCCCCAGGGCGGGCTCCTCCTGTGGGAACTGCTGTCTCGGCAGCGGGCACCCGGCCACCAGGCTGCCAGGAATGAGGCTGGGCAGCGGGCGGGGCGGGCCTGGACAGGGCTGCCCCTTGCTCAGGCCCGGGGAGGGGGCGGCTCTGGGCGGAGGCAGACGGGGAGGGCCTCTGCGTGGGCCCAGGGAGCTGGAAGCATCCTTCTCGTGCCAAGAAGCAGCAGCCGGACAACACCTGGCCGCTGCTGGAGATGCGGACTCTCAGGTCCTTCCCCAGACCTGCTGATTCAGAATCTGCATTTGAACAAGATCCCAGGTGACTCCTATGCACATTCCAATTTGAGAAGTCCTGTTCTAACAAGAGTCTGCCTTTATATTTACAGGTTAAAGAAAAGACATCTACAAACTTCCAGTTATAAAATAAATAAGTCACACAAGGGATGTAATGTACAGCATGGTGACTAGACTTAAGAATACTGTACTATATTTTTAAGAATTGCTAAGAGTAGATCTTAAAAGTTCTCACCACAAGATAAAAAAATTGTAACTGTTTGGTGATAGATGTTAATTAGACTTGTTGGGGTGATCATTTTGCAATATACACAAATGTCATGTTGTACCTGAAACTTATATAATGTTATATGTCAATTATATCTCAATTTTTTAAAAAGACTTTATTTATTTGTCAGAGAGAGAGAGAGAGCGCAGGCATACAAGACTGACTGAGCCCCCCAGGCATTCCTATATCTCAATTTTAAAAATTAAATCATGAGGGGTGCCTAGGTGGTTCAGTCAGTTAGGCGTCTGCCTTTGGCTCAGGTCATGACCCTGGGGACCTGGGATGGAGCCCCACATCGGGCTAGGGCTCCCTGCTTTGTGGGAAGCCTGTTTCTCCCTCTGCCCCCCCCACCACACACGCGCGCACTCTCTCTTTCTCTCTCAAATAAATAAAATCTTTAAAAAATTAAATCATGAGAAAAAAGACATAGATTACCTTCCTTTTATTTCTCCTTTATGTTTCAGATAGGGCATTATCTTGTTTTTTTTTTCCAAATTAGGAATGTATAAATAGGATATATTACCTATGAATTGTATTCCATTACAGGAAAGAGGTACTCTAGAATATGTTATAAAATGGAGTGTGGAGTCTGCTGGGGCTAGAAAACCACTGATGAGAACCCACTCCTGTTTTCAGTCAGCAACCTCAGCCCTGAGGAGACGGAAATGGGGCTGAGCAGCCCTTGAAACTGAGGAGCTTCTACTCTAGCAGGGGAGAAGAGACAGACTCATATCACTACCTTCCTGAGCCTCAGTTTCCTCACCCATGAAATGGGCATAATTAATCATCAATCATTACCACTTCTGACAGACTCCAACCAGCTTGGGAACAGGGAGAGGCTTTGTGAGCAGCCTTGAACCCGAGGGAAGTGAGGTCCCAGGGTGCCCTGCTCGCAGCTCTGCCTTCTGGTGCCTCTTTCTGTCCTTCAGGATCCAGCCCCCAGCCCTCTGGTCCTCCCCCTAGAGCCTCGTCTTCCTCTATGGTCTTACCCTTCTCCATTCCCCTTGACCTTCCCAAAAAAACACCTGTCCGAACCTTGCTCCCATTTAGCAAATTAGCACTGTTTCCGGGAGGAGCAAACATTCACTGAGTGCCGGCTATAGGCCAGGCAGCACGCATACACTGGGTCTTTTATGTCCAAGTTCTAACTCAAGCTTTTGGCTCCCATTACAGCAGGCTTCCTCGGCTGGAAAACAGGAACCAATTTTCAGTGACCTTGGGGAGGACTCAGGTTCAAGTCCCGCCTCAGAGATCTGGCTGCGGCCACACTGCACCACTCCCTGCATTCTAGAAGAGTGCTCCCTCCTCCTTTCCTCAAGCACCCCTTCACTTCTTCCATGACTATTTACTGAGCACCAAATAACTGGCAACTACAGTTCCAGGAGCTGGGGTACATAGAAAACAAAAACAGGCAAAATCTCTGCCCTCCTGGAGCTTCTGTTCCAACAGAGAAAAGGGCAATAAATAAACACACATGGGGCGCCTGGGTGGCTCAGCTGGTTAAGCATCTGCCTTTGGCTCAAGTCATGATCTCAG
>NC_138372.1:18805614-18830036 GCF_054177405.1 Leptonychotes weddellii | reverse complement strand
GTAATTACAAAATGGGCAAAGGATTTGACATCTCCAAAGACAGAGATGGCCAGTAAACACATGAGAAGATATTCAGCATCATTAGCCATCAGAGAAATCCAAATAAAGACCACAGTGAGATGCCCGTACCACCTCATACCCACTAAGATGGAAATAATTTAAAAAAACAAAACAAGGGGCGCCTGGGTGGCTCAGTCGTTAAGCGTCTGCCTTCGGCTCAGGTCATGATCTCAGGGTCCTGGGATCGAGCCCCCCATCGGGCTCCCTGCTCAGAGGGAAGCCTGCTTCTCCCTCTCCCACGCCCACTCCCCCTGCTTGTGTTCCCTCTCTCGCTGTCTCTCTCTCTGTCAAAAAATAAATAAAATCTTTAAAAAACAAAAACAAAACAAAACAAGTGTTGGCCACGATGGGGAAAGACTGGAATACTCGTACATTGCTGGTGAGAATGGAAAAGGGTGCAGCCGCTGTGGAAAACAGTCTGGCAGCTCCTCAAACTGCTAAACATCAGATTACCTTATGACCAGCAATTCCACTCCCAGGAATACACCCAAGAGAAATGAAAGCCTATGTCCACGCAAAAACTTGCCAACACCAACAGTGAACCCTAACTATGGGCTTTGGGTGATTATGATGTGTCAGTGTAAGTTCATCAGTTATAACAAATGTACCGCTATGGTGGGGGATGTTGATCATGGGGGAGACTGTGCATGTGTGGGGGCAGAGAGTACATGGAAAATCTCTGTACCTTCCTCTCAATTTTGTTGTGAATTGAAAACCGCTCTAAAAATATTTTTAAAGAACTTGTACATGAATATTCATAACAGCATTCCTAATAGCTCAAAGTGGAAACAACCCAAATGTCTATCAACTGATGGATAAATAAAATGTGGAATATCCATATATCCAAGGAATATCATTTGGCAATAAAGAAAAATGGAATACTAACGCTACAACATAGATGAACCTTGAAAACATTACGCTAAGTAAATGAAACCAGTCACAAAGGACCACCATTTATATGAAATGTCAAGAATGGGCCAATCTATATAGACACAAAAAGTCCATCAGTGGTTGCCTAGGGCTATGAGTTGAGGGGGCTCAAGGAAAATGGGGGGTGACTGCTAAAGGGTACAGGGTTTCTTTTCAGAGTAATAAAAGTTATTTTAAAAATATTTTTTAAAGATTTTATTTATTTATTTGAGAGAGAAAGAGCACACAGAGGGAGAGGGAGAAGCAGATTCAGGGAGCCTGACTCGGGGCTCAATCCCAGGACCCTAGGATCATGACCTGAGCCAAAGGCAGACACTTAACCGACTGAGCCACCCAGGCGGCCTGGGAGTAATAAAAATGTTCTAAAATTGATTATGGTACTGGCTGAGCAACTTTGTGAGTGTACAAAAAAAACACTGAATTGTATGCTTTGTATGGGTTAAGTGTATGCTATGCAAATTATATCTCAGTAAAGCTGTTATTAAAAGACATTGATGATTGGAATTAGCAATGTGAAGGTCACAGGTGACCTTGACAAAGCAGTTTTGGTGCAGTGATGGGGACAAAGCTTAACCGAAGTGTATTCAAGAACGAACAGAATAACTGAAGACAGCAAGCACAGACATTTTCAAAGAGTTTGCTATATAGAGAAATGGGAGGGAGATTTTTGTTTTGTTTCGCTGGGCTTTGTTGGGTTTTTTAAGATGCAAGAAATTATGTTTTCACAATACCAATTATTACTTCCAATTATGTTAATTGGAGTGATCCAGTAGAGAAGGGGAGATCGCCAGGGTGAAATCCTTGAGCAGGTGAGAGGCAGGCGGTCTGGTGTGTAAGTGCAGGGGTAGCCGCAGAGAGGAGCAAGCAGGGTTCACCCCCAAGGCAGCAGAAGGGAGGCTAAAAATGAGGCACAGACCCAGTGATTGGGTAGGTATTGAGAGTCTATGGAAATTCTCCTTTGATTGCTTCTATTTTCTCAGTGATGCAGGAAGAAAGGTCCTCCATGGAGAGGGGGCAGGGAAGGAGGTGTCCAGGGTTGAGGTGCAGGGGAGAGGTATGGAACTGTGTCCAGGACCACAGCGGAGTGAAAGCAGCAGGTCATACAGTAGGATCTCCAGAGGGTTCTAAGGGCCCCCTGGAGAGGATGGAGGCCCTGACGTGATGTTCAAGTGAGACCTGTCAGCGGGGCTGTGTCCTTCTCCAGCGCCAATCAACTGTGGGTTACAAACGCACAGCTGGATTAACCAGGGTGTGGTTTTGCCAGGTGAGAGGAGCAAGGGGTTGAGGGTGTGTGCAAGGCAGTAATTACAATGATGGTCCATGGAATCAAAGCTGGTTAAGGAGGCTAGAAACAGTGGGGAAAAGGTGGGAGGATCCATGGATTGAAGGACCTGGGGAGTCAGGACCCATTGCAGTTGAGGTTCTAGAGGTAGTGAGCAGGAAAGACAGGAGGTGGTGTTAGGAGGATGGGATACTTGCTATTGAAATTACGCAGGGTACTGACAAGGTCCAGGAGAGTGCCTTGGCCATGAGGGGCTGAGGCAGGGTGGAGAACAAGAACCATAGAAGAGGGGATGGGGGAGAACCATCTTGATTTGGAGAACCAGAGGAGAGAACCATCTCTGTGCAATCGAACAAACCAAGTCATCCTCAGAGACAGGGCCCTGGGTGGGGCATGGGCCTGGGGTTCAGCAAGACCTGGGTGTGAAGCTTGTCCTTCCAACTGTGAGGCCCTGCATAAATTAGTTTGTTTCTCTGAGCCTTAGTTTCCTCTCATGCAAAGGGAGAAATCACTCCTTTGTCAAGACTGTGTTCTGTGGGCACCTGGGTGGCTCAGTCAGTTAAGGTCTGACTCTTGATTTCAGTTCAAAGCATGATCTCAGGGTCGTGAGATTGAACCCCTTCTGGGCTCTGTGCTCAACGGCTCAACGCAGTCTGCTTGAGATTCTCTCTCTCCCTCTCCCTCTGACCCTCCCCCTGCTCATGCTCTATAAATAAATAAATAAATAAATAAATAAATAAAGTCTTAAAAAAAAAAAGCGGGGTGCCCAGGTGACTCAATTGGTTAAGCGTCTGCCTTTGGCTCAGGTCATGATCTCAGGGTCCTGGGATGGAGCCCCATGTCAGGCTCTCTGCTCAGTGGAGAGTCTGCTTCTCCCTTTGCCTCTCCTTCCCTGCTGCTCATGCTCTTTCTCTCTCTCAAATAAATAAAATCTTCAAAAAAAATTGTGTTCTGAAAATTGAGTAAGAAACTGCATGGAAATTTCCTCATGTGGTTCCAGACACTGGGTGTTCAGTAATGTGGGCTGATCCCAGAATGCTTTTTTTTTTTTTTAAGATTTTTTACTTATTTGAGAGAGAGAGAGCACGAGATGGGGGAAGGTCAGAGGGAGAGGGAGAAGCAGACTCCCTGCTGAGCAGGGAACCTGATGTGGGGCTCGAACCTGGGACTCTGGGATCACGACCTAAGCCTAAGGCAGATGCTTAACCGACTGAGCCACCCAGGTGCCCCTGATCCCAGAATGCTCTTGTCTGGAGTCCCAGAGCAGAAGAGGGGCCAATGTGGACACCAACACTCTTCGCAGGACCCCTTCTCCTTCCCATCACTTCAAATCACAGGTGAATGGAAAAACCCTGACTCCTATTTCACTGCCATTTTACAGAATAGGAAACTGAGGCCCAGAAAGGGAAAGTGACTTACCCAAGTCACTACAACTCGGTTACCATAAAGAGTACGTTCCCCTTTAAAATCAGAGTCAGGATTAAGATGGGAAATATGCATGGGAGGGAAAAGGCTCATATATAACATTTGAATGCCAGATAGACTCTTCAGAAGGTACCCTGGCCATCGTTCCCCTCCATTCACTGGGACAATTAGAAGTTGGTCTTGGTGAAGGTAAAAACCGTCCTGAGTCTACTCCTGCTCTCTTGTCTTCCCTCTCCCCTCCCTACATTCCCGGATCCCCCACTCCTAGGGTAGTGATGTTCAGGTCCTGTGATTGGTCAAACTTTGGGCCGATTAGCTTTGGAATAGAAGTGTCAACAGAAGGGTGATTCACGGAGCATGAATTTGCTAATTGCTCTCCCTAGCCCAGACAGCAGGAAGGTGAGAGGAAAAGAGATCTCTAAGTGTCCTTTCTCAGAGAACCTGATTCAAGAGTGTGGGGCGGGCATAGCACCAGGCCATGCCCAGGGGGCCCTACCCCTGTGTAGTTCCAGCCCTAGCCAGTCTCCCAGACTCCCAGAAAGTCTGGCTTCCAGACTTCCAAACTTCCAGTTTCCCCCTATACAAAGTGAGAAGAGAGTGAACAAAATGATTGTCAAAGCCCCCCTCTCCCTCCAGCCCAGGCCTTTAGGGCTGTAGGGATGTGTGGCTGGCACCTTCTCTGCTGCTCTGGTTCTCCGGGGACAAGCACAGGGAGTTAGGGCAGAAGTGGATCCAGCAGGTGCAGCAGAAATGTCACCTCGTTGGGCAGGCTCTGTGATCACACCAACAATGGACATCAGTCTCTCCAGTTTTCTCTCTCACTCACTCACATATACACATGGTTGCTCTCTCTCCCATTCCCTGCTTTATTTTCTTCTTAGCACTATCTGAAATGTCTTATTTCTTTGTTTACTTAACTACTGTCTTTCTATACTAGAATGTCAGCTCTAGGGCAGGACCTTGCCTATCACCACCTCAGGGCCTAGCCCAGCACCTGGTACACAGTAGGTGCTTAGTTGGTTGATGAATGAATGAATGAATGATCTTGAGGGTGGTCCCAGGGCTGTGCCAAGCATGATACTGTGATCTGTGCCAACTCTTCCACGAGGAGCAGTTGGAAAATAGGGCTCTGGAGTCAGGAGACCCGGATTCAAGTCCCACCCTGCCAATTAGTGGTTGTATTACCATGTCACTTGACCTCTCCAAGCCCTGGTTTCTTCATCTGCAAATTGAGGATAATGATCCCACATCTTGAGCTGTATTTTTAGAAATTAGAGGTCCTGTGTGTAAAGTGACCTGGTACATAGTAGGTCCTCAGTAAATGTTAGTTTTCTTTCTTTTCCTTCCTCTGCTGGGGCCAAACTTCCTTTGCTGAACGCAGAGGGTTTGGAGACTCTGGGTTCAGCAAAGGAGGTTTCCCATCTATTTCTTCTCTTTCAAAAGAAGGTAAAGCAAAACAGCAAGCAACTTCACTGAGGACAGCACAAGGGACTTGCCCATAGTCACACAGCCAAGCAGGGGAGCTAGCTGCAGGTCCCCTTCCTGGGGGCCAGAGGAAGCCCCTGATCCCAGACAAAAGGCCAGCTTGCGCTGGCCTTCAGAAAGAGGGAGTGATTGCTCTAGTCTGAGAGTCAGGCTCCTGGGTTCTAGGTCCAGGTCTGTCGGAGACAAGCTGGTGACCCTGGAATGTAGTTTATCATCTGTAGATCTTGGTTTCCTCTTCTGTACATTGGGATTATTACTCCTTGCCAGGCCTGCCTTATAGAACGGGACACTATTAGAAGAATGATATTTAATCTAAGAGAAAATATTGACCAAGCAGACTCAATTTCTGAAATCCTGCCACAGGTACACATATTTAAAATCAGAAGAGGGGCGCCTGGGTGGCTCAGTCATTAAGCGTCTGCCTTTGGCTCAGGTCATGACCTCAGGGTCCTGGGATGGAGCCCCGCATCGGACTCCCTGCTCAGCGGGAAGCCTGCTTCTCCCTCTCCCACTCCCCCTGCTTGTGTTCTCTCTCTCGCTGTGTCTCTCTCTGTCAAATAAATAAATAAAATCTTTTTTAAAAAATCAGAAGAAAAAGTGAATTCAAAAGTAATAATAAGCCTCATCCCTCTAGGCTCTGTAAAGTGGGAAAGAAAAACATGTAAACATATTATTTCAACAGAATATATGAAAATGTTTTTGCCAACTATAAGTAATCCAATCAAAATTTAAAAAATATTATTGAACATCTTCTCTGGGACCGAAAAGGAAACTGGCTCAGAGCGGCTAGTGACTTGCCTGGGGGCACACAGGACCTGATAAAGCTGAGAAGCTGGCCGGAAAGACTTCCACCAGCTGTTTAGGAAGCCCCTACCAGAAGGGGCTGCAGAGGGGCCCAAGCCGCTGGGTGAGGAAAACCAACTCCCCATTTCCAGCTGCCCTCCATCCTCCAGCCCCGTAAAGGCCCTGGGTCTGCACAAATGTAATGGAAAGAGCATGCGCCACAGAGTCTATGGCCCGGGTTCAGCACCGGGGCCCCAACTCATTTGCTGTGTAACCTTGAGGGAGTCACGCCCCCTCTCTGAACAGTGTCCCCTCCCCTCAAGAGGAACGTTAACGCTGGCGAGGCTGTGGTTGACAAGGGCCAATCAAGAGGGCGTTAAATAGTATCTACCTCGGTATACACAGAGTTTGTTACCTTTCCTTGATTCTGGAAGAGCAGGAGGAGCGCTGTGTGGAGTTTGAACCAGCGGCGCAGTCTCTTCTGAAAATAACGGATGACCAGGACCAGGCCAGGCGACTTCCAAATTTCTTCCAGCGCCAAAAGGAACCCTGGAACTTCTTAGTGGTCCAACTCCGCTACAAACTCCACAGGTCACTTCCCTCCCGCGTGCCCCTGGAGGGCGCAGTCCCTTTAAGTCTAGGCCTGCCTCCGCCCGGGCCAATCACTGAGAACAGAAGTTCTTTAAGGACCAAAGGAGGGAATTCGTGGGACGCAGGGGGGCGGGGCAGGGGCGTGCCAGCCAGCCAATCGGAATCTCCCTGGCGACAAGTGACTCACGTGCAAAGCTCTGCTGACCAATGGCAGGGGGGTCGAGAGGCGGGGCGCTCCCACTGTGTGACAGCTGTCTGGACCAATGGGCATGTCGCCCGCGGCCTATAAGAGTCCGCTGGGCCCTGGGCTACAGGCTCTAGGGTCGGTTGGTCGTCGCCGTCGGAGGTGTGCCCTGAGTTTGCCTCGCCGTCGCTGCCACCCGGTCCCTGCAGCCGCGCCTCTCGCCTTGGCCCCGGCCCAGCCGCTCTCCCTGCCCTTCTCCCCTTAGCCAACCCCCCGGTTTCTGCCGTCGGGGCCCCGGGGCCGGGCTGATGATGCTGTCGGAGAGTGGAGCTGAGAGCCCGGACCAGGCAGCTGCGCAGGTGGGAACGGCCGCGGCCTCGGCGGTGGCCACGGCCGCCCCGGGAGGCGGCGGCCCCGACCCGGAGGCCTCATCGGCCTCCCTCGGACGGCACCTGAGTGGGCTAGGCTGGCCACAGGTGAAGCGACTGGACGCGCTCCTGAGCGAACCGATTCCCATTCACGGGCGCGGCAACTTCCCCACTCTGAGCGTGCAGCCCCGGCAGATTGTGCAGGTGAGCGGGCCCTGGGAGGGGAGAGGGGGTTATGGGGTCTCCAGCCTGCCTGAGGTTCTTGTGCTCGGAGGAACCCAGAGTCTGTTCGATTCTCTGGACTGGTAGGGAAAATGAGGCTTAGAGAGGGACAGGGACTGGAACTAAATCGCACGAGCATGGATAGTAGACCATGCTCCCTCCCCACTTGGCTTTCCCTTCTGCCTCTGGAGAGCCCGATTCCTCTCGAACCATTCACCCTGGCCCTAGCTAGGAAATGGGAGGAGAATGGGGAGGGACTTGGCTGCGGTGGTGCGCGGGGTGGGGAGGCCGGAGAGAGAACAGCCCTGCCTGCTCAGACTAAAGATACCAGGCAGTCCTGGGTGGGTAGGTGTGCCTGTTTGGGTTCAAAATAGGGTTTTTTTTCATCCCCAAATCTTCATCGTTGGGCCTAGCGCCCCCCCGCCAACACACACCCCTTCCCTCTCTCAAGGTTCTAGGGGCAGACTTTGTCCTGTGCTTCCACAGCCCTTGGCTCAAGAGACCCGTGGCTAAGTGGAAAAGCCAAGAAATCCCAATAAGGACTCGGTCCCTCTCAGCTGGGTTGTGGCAGGAGGAGATTAACTAAGCACCAAGCCAGACCTGGTGCCTGCATGCTGGAGGGCGACATTAGGTGTCCAGTTTAGGTGTTTCTCCCTTTCCCCAAAATTGGAAATGAAGGCTGGCCCTGGTGTCTCCTGAGGAGCAGGAAAAGAGAATTCTGGTAGCCCTCTCCCCTTCCTCAGACTCCCTTTTCCCTTTACCTAACTTTCAGCACCTCTCAAATTGCTCTTTCTGTATAACCTAGGTGCTGGCATACTCTGAAATGCCAGAATATAGTAATTATTGTACCCATTTTGTGGCTGGGGAAGCTGAGGCTCTAAAAGGGGCCGTGAGCTACCTAAGATTACCTAAAGAGGTGAAAATCAAACCGGGAGCATCATGAGTCTTCCTGGGAGCCACCTGCTGTAGGCTCAAGGTTTCCTGCCTCTTCCCCAGCTGTTAGACTCAACTTCTAAGTCTTAGGGAAGTCTTCTGATAAAAACCAGAAAATCCAGCCACAATTCCTGTGTATTCCTACCAGTAGATGGACTTTCTTTCTCGGGGAGTTATCCGCAGAAGCTAATGAAGCAGGCCACTCCCCTGCCTCCTTCTGTCTCAGTCTCCACTGAGGAGGAGGGGTGTCTGCTAAGGGATTACCTCGCCCTCCCTCCAAGGGAATGGGAGGGGGTGGGGGCAGATTCCCCAGGGCTGACTCACCCGAAGCCCCAGTGATGCTCACTGAGGCATTCCTCGGCTGCCCGCTGTCATGGGGTAATTAGGAAACCAGTTGAGGCTTTCCTCCCCAGGACACTCAGGTCAGCCTTGCAGCCCCAATTGCTGTATCTCCAGGACTGTTGTCCCAGACATAGGGGAAGGAGGAGCCCAGTGTGGAAACCCCTCATCAGGGACAAAGGGTGCTCTGGAGGGGAAGTCCCTGCCCAACTGCCTTTACTGGTGTCTGCTCTTTGTCAAGTCCTATTTGGGATACCAGAGCTATAGATGTGACTGGGACCCAGCGTCTCTGCCCTCGAGGTGCTCCCTGCCAGGTGGTGGAGACTGCAGGCCATTAGGAGCTGACTTTACAAGGCCATAATAGTACAGTGTTCTCCTGGATTTGGGTCAAAGATATCACAGAGCAGGGAGCAGCTGGCTGTGGTGGGGAGAGGGAGTGGAGACTTCAGAGCTAGCCTGGGAGGTCAGACATCCGGCTTCAGGGCCTGGACTATTGTCTGTTCCCTTTGCTGGGCCCAGTGTCCCCATCTTTTCCATGCTGATGGGTTGAACTACTCTCCCACACCCTTTCAGGTTCCAGAATCCAAAGGGAACAGGTACCTTCACTTGGCCTGTACAATTGCATCCCCAGGGACGAAAGTCCATCTCCTGGTGGGGATCTGCTGCTGGCAGCTTCACAAACTGTGGTGGGGGTGCTGGGTGTGTATGGGGCATGGATAGCGGTGCTTGGTGTGCATGGGGATGAGGGGCATCCATGCTGGCTATGTGCAGAGGTGGGGGGTGCCTGGGGGGGGTGGGTAGAGGGAGGTGCGTGTAGTGGAGGATGCTGGTTGTCCATGATTCAAGAATTAGAACCTTTCTTCCTCTGTACCCCCATAAGACTTTGCCTGCAGCAGCAATCTGAGCAGCTAGAGATGCTATTGTTGCTTGGACCTGAGCTAGAGGGACCCATTCTCCTGTAGGAGAGGTCCTACAGGAGAATGAGGTCCTACAGGAGGGTCCCCTGCCCATAGCTCTGGGAGGCCTGGTTCTAATTAAGTTCAGCCACTTCTTGGCTGTGTGACCTTGGATAAGTCCTTTGCCCTCTCTGGGCCCAGGAAATTGAATTAGACAATCTGATCTCTCTAGCTGCAGCCAGAGGGCATGCATCAGGCAGCTCCAGATTCGAGTTTTGTAAGCCTGCTGGCTGATAGCACCTACAGTCCCCCTGAAGATCTCGGCAGTGGCCCAGGAAGAGAGCGATTCTGGGGAGGCCCTTGGCACAGAAGAAAGGAGGGTGCAGCCACTGCCCCCTGCATGGCTGGAAAGTCTGATTCAGGAGGCTCCAAGCTGCCCTTCAGGCTTTGGGTGTGGTGGTGTCTGGGGTGCCCTGCCAAGCCGGCTGCAGTCACACCTGGGAGAGACAACAGCTGCCGGCTGGCTGACACAGCTGGCCCCACGGCCTGACGCAGGCCACTTACCAAGGGCACTGCCACCTACCCAGCAGGCCCGGAGCCATGCCCTGGGGTGAGCAGCAGCCTGGGAGCTGGAGCTGGCACTGAGTGAGGCTCAGTCAGCTCTACTGGGACCTGGGGAAGGGGCTGGCCTGCTCTGCAAGTCTGGTAGGGTCCTTGGGACAAGGTCTTGCCTGCTTCTCTCCTTGGCCTACATGGGCACAGCTGCCCGCTGCCAGGGTGTGGGTCAGAAGTCCCACAGGCCCGACTGTAGCCACTGGCCCCTTACCTCCAGCTTCCCCCGTCTGTCTGGCCAAGGCATCTCTCAACCCCCACCTTCCCATTCCTAACTACCTTGACTCTGGGCTTCAGTGACTGGAGGGTCGCCCTCACTTTGAAGTTTTGAGAGGGGGGATTAGAACCCTAGTTTCTGGTCTCTGCTCCTTCTAAACCCTGGGATGGCAATGTGATGGGAAGAGAGTCAGCCACACCTGGATTTGAAGGCACCTCTACATGATCTCAGGCAGATGATGACACTCCTGTGAGCCTTGGTTTCCCCATCTATAACTTGGAGATCATAAAGAGCTGTCCCCCATCAGAGTGCTTGGCTGGCTCAGTCAATGGAGCATGCAACTTTTGATCTGAAGGTTGGGAGTTGGAGTTCCATGTGGGGTGTAGAGATTACTTAAAAATAAAATCTTTAAAAAGAGAAAACAAAAAAAAGATCTATTCCCCATAGATTCTGGTGAGAACGTCCAGATGTTCAATAGGTGCCTAACTGATATTCCCTCCCCACCCCACCCCCCAGCTCCTCCCCACCATGTTCCTGATGGCCAGTTGCTTACCCCTGTAGCCATTACAATACCTTCCCCTAGTCTGGGTCCTCCTCCCGGAAGCCTTCCTAGAGGGAGCCGCCCGCCTCAGATTGCCCCACTGTGGCTTGCCTCCTCAGCACTTAAGTGCATTCTTTGCAGTAATTCCCTGAGAAGCGAGGAGGGCAGCCCAGCCCAGTGCTGGGCGCTGACTTGGCAGCAAGGCGGGGTTGCAGAATCACTCAGGGCAGGAATGCTGCCTGGTCACTTTCAGGATGGTGCCTGAAGTACGCTGGGTTGCTGAGAAAACTGGGCCCAGTTGTCTGGGCCCAGCTCCTTTCTTCTCCCCACATGGTCCTAGGCCCAGAGAGATGCCTCTGGCCAAAGGAACAGATTCAAGATGACCGGTCAGTTTGCTGGTCATGTTCCCGTGTCAGCAGACAGGGTCTGCTGCATCTCTTCCCACTTGGGTTGGGCACTGAGCGCTTCCTGAGATGATCACCCACCTCCTGTCCCAAGAGCAGAAAGGGTCTGGGTTTTCACTGCCAGGCCCACCACTTCTTAATGCCCCCACCTCGAATCTCAGGGGTCTCACCACTGCAAACCTCAGTTTCCTCAGCTCTAAAACAAGTGCAACATTTGCTTCACAGGGTCCTTGTAAAGATGAATTAAGCTGAATATGTCCTAGTCAAAAGAGCACACATGGACTGGAGAATCTAACTGGCCTGGGTTCAGTCTCCACCTGGCTACTCTCTGACCTTGGACATGTTTCTTAACCTCTCTGTGCCTCTGGTCCCCCATCTGTAAATTGGGAAAATAATGCCCAAATACAGGATTATTGTGAGGGTTAATGTAGCAATCCATGTGAACTGCAATTACATTCCTAACACATCTGAGCAGTTAGCATGCCTGGTGCAAAATGAAGTGTTTTACTTGCAGTTTTAGAGAGGTAGAATAGCGTAGTGGGTAAGACCTGAACTCTGAGTTTAATTCACCAGCTGTGTGACCTTGGGGAAGTTGCTTGGCCCCTCTGGGCTTCTATTTCTCCATCTGTAAAATGGGAATAATAGTACCTACCTCATAGCGTAGGTAATTGTGAGCGTTTATATCCTAATGTATAAACTGCTTAGATCAGGACCTGGCATTTAGTAAATTCTATGTATGTGTTTGCTGTCATTTGTGCTGTTCTGTCCGAGTCTTTCCTCCAAACGAGCCATTCTCCAGATTAAGAAATCAAAGCTTTAGAGGGTTGAACTACTTTCCAAAGGCATGACAGCTGCGAAGTGGTCACCGTGGTTGATGTTGGTGTGATTATTACGTGGGAGCCCAGCCCCTGACCCCTCTCGGTCCTGCCGTGTCTTCTGCAGGTGGTCCGCAGCCGCCTGGAGGAGCGGGGACTACACGTGCTGGGCGTGCGGCTACACGGCTCGGCGGCCAGCCACGTGCTGCACCCTGAGAGTGGCCTGGGCTACAAGGACCTGGACCTGGTGTTCCGCGTGGACCTGCGCAGCGAGGCGTCCTTCCAGCTGACCAAGGAGGTGGTCCTGGCCTGCCTGCTGGACTTCCTGCCGGCCGGTGTGAACCGGGCCAAGATCACGCCCCTGACGCTCAAGGAGGCGTACGTGCAGAAGCTGGTGAAAGTGTGCACGGACACGGACCGCTGGAGCCTCATCTCGCTGTCCAACAAGAGTGGCAAGAATGTGGAGCTCAAGTTTGTGGACTCGGTCAGGCGCCAGTTTGAGTTCAGTGTAGACTCCTTCCAGATCATCCTGGACTCGCTGCTGCTCTTTGGCCAGTGCTCATCCACGCCCATGTCTGAGGCCTTCCACCCAACGGTCACCGGTGAGAGCTTGTACGGGGACTTTGCCGAGGCCCTGGACCACCTGCGGCACCGCGTCATCGCCACGCGCAGCCCCGAGGAGATCCGCGGTGGCGGCCTCCTCAAGTACTGCCACCTCCTGGTGCGGGGCTTCAGGCCGCGGCCCAGCACCGACGTGCGCGCCCTGCAACGGTACATGTGCTCCCGCTTCTTCATCGACTTCCCAGACGTGGTGGAGCAGCGGCGCACGCTGGAGCGCTACCTGGAGGCCCATTTCAGCGGGGCCGACTCGGCCCGCCGCTACGCCTGCCTGGTGACGCTGCACTGGGTGGTCAATGAGAGCACCGTGTGCCTCATGAGCCACGAGCGGCGCCAGACGCTGGACCTCATCGCCACGCTCGCGCTCCAGGCGCTGGCCGAGCAGGGCCCGGCTGCCGCGGCCGCCCTGGCCTGGCGCCCCCCAGGCCCCGACGGGGTCGTGCCTGCCACGGTCAGTTACTACGTGACTCCCATGCAGCCTCTGCTGGCTCGGGCCCACTCCTATCCCACCTGGCTGCCTTGTAACTGACTCAGACCCTGGCCGGAAGGTACTGGGCCTTCCCCGATGGAGTGGGGCCTCCACCAGCGTGCAGGGGGTGTGACCAGAGACAGGCAGCCTGTGCCGAGTGGCCCAGCACTGCTGCAGGGTTGGGCCTTGGACTGAACAGACCAGACCCCGCCCATCCCCGAGTGAGCCCCCCCCCCCGCCCCGGTATTGATAGACCTTTGGGTTATTGCACCCCACTTTTGGACCAGCATATGGTGGGGTGCAGGGGCCGTTTGTCTTGGGGGTCAGTGGCCTTCAGGAGACAAAGCTTGTTTGGGGTGGTAGCCTCAATGCTCATCATCTTAGGCTGATTTCTGTGGCCAAGAAAGGGTCTTTTTGGGTAAGGCCAGCCCACTGTGATCCCAGCAGCCTCGGAAGCCCTGCAGCCCACACGACGGCTAAAATATGGTATGTTATAGGAACTACTCACTCTGGGTTGGGCCAGACCCTTAACAGGGCCTGGCGATCCAACCTGACTAATCACTGGGAGGAGGGAAACTGAGGCGGGAGGCGGCTACCTGGGTTTGCAGAGGGATAGGTTTAGCTCAATTCCCAAACACCCCTACCCCAAGCTGTCAAGGTGTGTGGGTGAGCAGAAGCCAAGCTGCCAGGGGTAGGACACAGCCCATGCCCCTTCTGGGGTGTTGCTCCCTTCCCCTGTGTTGTGAGGATCCCTCTGCCTAGGAGCTTGTTCTTCGAAGAGTGCTGGGCCCAAAGTGGCCACAGTCAAGTGCTCCCACCCCACTGACCTGGTTACAGGGTCTTCACTTGGAGGAAGGGAACCATGCCCAACCTCCTCTCCCATCCCTCTGGATTTGTCACCATTTTGCACTCTTAACACCTGCCAATAAAGATTGTCTACACTAAACCTAGCACCATGATTTCTCCTGGGGGAAGGACCGTCCATGGTTTTGGGGGCCCCGGCTGCCTCTCCCAGCCTGCGCCTGGCCTGCATTGTAGGGCAGGGACATTTGGGTGGCTTGGTGTCTGAATCCTGGGCTATGGCTGGGGAGTTGCCCCTCCTTCCCTCAACACCAGCCCCGGCTGGAGAACTGTGCCAGGAGCGCAGCTCTACACGTGGGACGTATACCTGCAAATTGCCTCAGCAAGTCTCTTGTTAAAGAGTAAATATTTCAGTATTTCCTACCTGAAGTCCTGATGACCCTGGGCTTAGCCTAACACTCCAGTGCTCAGGGCTGCTTGACCCCAGCTCTGCCCACCCAACCCCACTCTTTCTCAGGAAGCAGGTGGAAGACAAGCTGAATGTGAATTGGAGACCCCTTCAGTAGTGGCAGCTGAGACTGGGGAACTTCTAGCATCCTCCAGAGCAAGAGCCCAGGTTTGGCCTCCCTACCTGGGAGGGAGGTTCCATCAATCCTCTGGTTCCCTCTCTTACTCCCAAGTGCTGATGGGCACACTCTGGCCTGCTCTAAACAGGTCCCCTAGAGGGGCAGGGTTGTTCCTTTCCAAACCTAGCTGGGGCCATGCCCGGCTCTCGGGGAGCTCTTCCCTTGGGGCATCAGCCAGTCACTGGCCTGGACGCTGCCCACTGTTTATCCAGCCCCTTTGATCCAGGGATGGCAAAGCCCTTAACATATTCCACCTCATTAGTGGTTTCTGAAGTGGTGGCTTTGATGGTTCCAGCCAAGCTAAAAAAAACAAGGCCTCAGAGGAGCCCCCAGGTGACCTGGGTGAGTCCGTCCACCTCACCTGCTCAGTGAGTTCCTGCAGGGCTCAAAAGGGCTAGAAAGGTGAGTGGAAAGACTTTCTTGGCTTGGTGACTGAAAACAGCACCCCCACACACACCCTGGTTGTGCCCACCCAGCTAGGGGCCTGGAAGAAATTGTTTCTCCCAGCTCCTGATGTGGGCATGAGGGGACGTTTGCAGTATATAAAGCACGCAGGTTTAGCCTGCTGGGGTGGGCAGGCGGGTTCACCTGGATGTGCTTGTTTCAGAACGTAAGAAAGCTAGACACCCACAGGATGTGTGTATACTGCGTTCAGCCCACCGTGTGCCAGCGAGCCCTGTAGGAGCTGGAATACATCGGCAAACAAAAGACCAAGATTCCCGACTCTTTTGAAGATTACACTCTAATACGGTAGACAGAAAATAAATTAAATGATGTGGTCTTATAAGGTCAGTGATGCTTAAAAGTATGTGGGAGGGTAAGGGATTGGAAGTGCTGGGGTATGTGACTTTAAAAAGTCAGGGTGAGGGGCGCCTGGGTAACTCAGTTGGTTAAGCGACTGCCTTTGGCTCAGGTCATGATCCTGGAGTCCCTGGATCGAGTCCCGCATCGGGCTCCCTGCTCGGCGGGGAGTCTGCTTCTCCCTCTGACCCTCCCCCCTCTCATGTGCTCTCTCTCTCAAATAAATAAATAAAATCTTAAAAAAAAACAAAAAAGGGTGAACCTCATCCAAAGGGTGACATTTGATCCAACAAAGACACAAAGGCAGTGACTAGCAAGCCCTGCGATGTCTGGGGAAAGAGCTTCTGGGCAGAGGGAATCTGCTGATGGGCACATGCTCCCAGCAGGCATGTCTGGGGGGACACGTGTGCCTGAGGGTGTCTGGCTCGCCTGGCACAGTCGTGTGTGCTCGCCACTGCTGGTCTGCAACACGCACGGGCGTGAGATGTAGGAGAGCGTGAGCCACGAGGTCCCAGCCCGGGCTGCCATTTCTGGAGTCTCACTCCAGGCCAGGCACCAAGCCCAAGTCCTCACGGTCACTACCTCTCACTTCATCCTTGAGAGAAGAGCGGTTATTATTTCCACTTTACAGACAAGGAAGCTGGTGCCAGAGAGGTCGAACAGGTGTGGCTGGCTCCAGGGCCATTCCTGTTAACCCCTGCGCCCTCCGGCCCCTGCGTGTCCTGTACGTGTTTGTGGCGGGGCACATTTGGCATGCGACCCTTTGTGCTTCTGTGCATTTACCATTTTGTGGAGGCCTAGGGCGGCGTAGCAGTGTGGCGAGGGTATATTTTCTTGATGTACACGACACCAGCCGTGGCTGGTGGTGACTACGTCAGAGACCCATGGTGGCAGCAAGTGTGCCTGTGGGCGTGTTTGGGGGTGCTGCAGGGTTTCTGGGTGTGAGAAAAACAGTGACTCAGTGGCCGGCATTGTTCTCGCAGGGACAGTTCCTGCAGCCGTCTAAGATGCCAGGACAGGGGCGCCTGGGTGGCTCAGTCGTTAAGCGTCTGCCTTCGGCTCACGTCATGATCCCAGGGTCCTGGGATCGAGCCCTGCATCGGGCTCCCTGCTCAGCGGGAAGCCTGCTTCTCCCTCTCCCACTCCCCCTGCTTGTGTTCCCTCTCTCGCTGTCTCTCTCTGTGTGTCAAATAAATAAATAAAATCTTTAAAAAAAAAAAAAAAAGATGCCAGGACAGGCAGAAATCAAGAACTGGGAATCAGAGCCAGAGAGGGGAAAGCTGAGGGAGGAAAGCCCACCCCTCCCACCCCACAGGGCTCCCCCAGCCACAGTCCACCCGCCCCTTATGGGCCACGGTGGGTGGGGGAGCTCCAAAGGGAGAAGAGGCACTGCTGTGAACTTTGGGGAGCAGAAGACATGCCCTCGGCCAGCGACATGTCCCGCGCTTTCCACCCGTCTCCATGCTTCCAGCCCCAGGAGGCTGACCTCTGCGGGCTGTGCATCAATGGCTCCCTTGTTCTCAGCCTTCCTGTCGCGTTCAGCCAATGAGAGGAGACGGAAAGGAGAATGGGGTGTTTATTCCGCCTGTTCCCTCCCCACCAGGCTGCCATGGCTGGCTGCATCTCTCAGCCAAAGGCCACTGCTCCTGTCGAGGCGCACCCCTCCCCCTGGGAAAGGCTCCCCACTCTTGCTAGCCCCAGAGAGCTGCACCATCCCTTGGCCGGTTCTTAAGGCCACCGTTTTGGAAATAATCCCTTTTGAAATCTCTTCCCAGTTTGAGGGTGCCCTGTGTCCTGCTGGGGCCCTGACTGACACACAGGCCCCCGTCGTCACCAGCACAGTCACACACAGTCCTCCGCGGATCAGCACGCCACCATGTTATCACAAGTGTGTGCCACCTTCTCGGGGCACACAGTCCCATCCCCCAGCTCCCTCATCACATCCTTCACTGGGGGAGACTTCGTGCAGAGGGGCAGCCTGGAGCCAGATCAAGGGGGAAGCAGTCTGCCAATCAGTCAACAGGGCCAGACTGCCAACCAAAACTACACGGAAGCTGCTCAGGGAACTGCCAACCTAAAGAGTCATGAGAGACACGCACAAAGGAAAGGCAGTAGGGACACTTGCAAAGTAAACCTCAAAATCACATGCCTTTGTCTCACATTATTGAAATTTATTCTTCCTGAATGTATAAATCAGGGGACTGAGTCAATAGACATTCATTTTGCAGAATACAAGTTCTGGGTTGTGTGTGAGTAAATGTGCCCCCCCTTTCCCTTTATTATCAGGATATTTGAATAAATATGCTCCCTGTTTTCATTTAAAACTTTGCTTTGAATTTTTATGTTGCTACCACCTCTCCCTGAGAAAGAGGTGCCCCTCCCGGTGGAGCCAGCAGCTGATCATCTTTCTGAGGGGCCACAGGCACACCCCTAGTCAGAGAGGACAAGGACAGTGGGGAAGGGAAACAGGGATTTCTCAGACCAACGTTTCCCCTCAAATAGGCCTCCCAGCGTTGTCAGAGTGAGAAGCCATGACATCAACCAAAATGGGGACCCCAGCTGCACTGTGACTTAAGAATGACGACTATATTTTAAAAGAAATCCCTTTCATTTTCACATTGGGAATGTTTGCTCCTTTCTTAAATAATCTGGTTGCATCTCAGAGGACCTGTCGTAACATTTCCAAGCATACAGTGTCAGCCAAAATCAAATGTGGCTTAGATAAGGAGATTCAGAGTATAGGCACCTTCCCCAGAACCCAGCACCTTGCTACCATTGAGTGCAAGGCCCCTGTGAAGGGAGGACGGTGCCAAGATTGCATGGGATCAATTCGGTTGTGTAAGGTTGCGGGACGTCTTCCTGAAGGAGATGCCCAGGGCAGGAGCAGAATCCAGGAGTCCAGATCGGTAGAGTGGAGGCTCTGAGGATCTGGGAGGAGCTGGAAAGAATCATTTCAAGAGCTTTAATTACCTCCTTCCCACAGCCACCTAGCCCCACCCAAACCCTTCAACATCCGCCTCAAGAGGGGCCATGGTGGAGAGAAGGTACAGGCAATATTATGAAGCAGGGTTCCACTGGCTCCTGCCCTGGAAGGGATGGGGGCTCCTGGGATAAGCAGAGGTTCCCTTGGGCCTTTGTCCTTGGCTGGGATCCCCATTGGTCTGAGCAGCTGGAATGGAATGTTCCTGGGAAGAAAGCCTGCCCCTCCTCCACCTCTCCCCTTATGGAATTCCCCAGGGCCCACAGTAGGGGGGAGAAGGAGGATCGGTTCCAGGGATTCCTGATATGGCGATGCTCCGGGGAAGCAAAGGCCCAGGCTGCCTGGGGGCTCTGTCCTAGCAGTCTCTCCTGGGTTAGGCAGATTGGCTCTATCAAACATTTATGAATCTCCACTATGTGCCAGGTGCTTAGTGTGACCTCTCATTCAACAGTCAAGTTATCTCCTCTCCAGTTCCCAATAAGACACACCACACACACATACACACAGGAAACTGGCCCAGAGAAGGGAAGTCATTTGCCCAAGGTCTTCCAGCTGAGAAGTTACATGCAAACACTGAATCCCAGATGTCTTATTCCAAGCTTGGGGCGCTTTCTGCCTCCACCATGGAGCCTGTCCTCCTCCTCCTCTGCCATCCAAGGCTCTCTGCTCTCCTTGGCACCAAACATTCCAGCCAGGTAGGCAGGGAGAGGAGGAAGCCCTCCAAGGCAAGCCCAGGCCCTGAGCCTCGTTGGCCTGCCCTTGCCTGAAGCCAGATGTGCTGACTCAGTCTGACTCACCCCCCAGAGCCCAGACAACCAGGGTGGGGAGCCAGCTTCTGGGGGTGTGCCCAGACCTTGGTGGTGGTGATTGGGGAGGGGGGTGCACCTTCCGCCACCCTTCCAGCATCTCATCACATCCCTCCCAGATCCGAGGACCAGGGGTCACGGTACTCAGACTTAAAGGGTAAGAACCCGGAAACCCCCCAAATGGAGTCCTTACTAGCCTGATAAATGAAAAGCCACACAGACTAATGTTTAAAGGACCCCTCATTTACAGGTTCTAGGTCCTTGGGCAAGTCACCTGCCCTACCTGATCCTCAGTTTCCTCATCCATGGAAATGGGGATAATAACCCCTACTTTGCAGAGTTGCTGGGAGGATTATAACAGATAAAGGGTGTAAAGTGCTCAGCACAGTGCCCAGCATGGAGGTGGTTAATATATTCCAGAACCAAGGAACCTGGCCAGGGTTCGGTCAAGGACTAATGGAGGAAGAAATAGGCTGGAGATCTCCCAAATTTCCCCAGTGCCTCCTCCCCCTGGCGGTAAAGCAGGGAGCCTCTCTTTTATCTCTGAGAAGCCTGGGCTATTGGGTTTTCTCTAGGGACCTGGCAGGAGGGAAAGATGGGGGAGGCCTCCTTAAGACTGCCCACTACGGGTTTGGAGCACCGTAGCTGTGACCTGTTTAAGCTTCGTCTCTAGGAAGCCAACCTGGCCCCCAGGTGGCTGCAGAATGTGATGTTCCGATCAATTATCAGTGTAACATCTCTGAGGAGCGAAATGACTACAGCCTTTCACTCAGACGGTGACCGCCCACAGGGGCAACATTTTTGCAGTTAAGTCTTTCTTGATGGACCTTCCTCCGGGGTCCGGGGCCGGGCCCAACCACAGGCCCAAACTTGCGCCCCTTCTCTGAATGACCGCCACGCCCCGCTCGTTCCGCCAGACCCTTAAAACTCAAGGCCTAGGAAGGCTGGGCAGGACGGGAGGGGGCTGGTCGGGGGCGGGGACCCCGGGGACCCCAGGGGCCAAGCCTGCTCCAGGCCACGCCCCCACGCCCCGGGAAGCAGCCCCACACTGCCCTCTGGTGGCGCCGCCCAGAGACGCCTTCACTGGGCTAGGGCCCTCCAAAAGAGGGAAGGGCTTATCCAGGGGAGGGGCAAGTTCTAAATTAGAACCCTGAACTCCCTCCCAGCCCCAAACGCTGTCCTGAAGGATGGCTCCTGTTCTCATTTCCCTTTGCTGAAATCCCAGATTCACTGCTGGCCATCGAAGTTCTCAAGACCGCCAGGGCTGGGGCCATCAAGAAAGTGTTCAGGAATCTGGGGCGGGGCGGGACGAGGCGGGGGGTGGGGGGCATGTCAGTCACCAGTCCAGGGGCTATGGTTATTTGTGAAGGCCTAAAAATAGCCCTCCAACAACACAACTTGCCCAGCCCCAGAGGGTCTCCTGGGATAGTGACTGCCAGGGAAGGCTGCCTGGAGGAGGGCTGGGACACGAACCCTTAAGAGAAGAGCCCCTCTGAAATCAGTGCTCCTTCTTGAGCCCCTGGACTGAGTAGATAACAGTGTTTGTTGACTGAGGAGAAAACGGAGCGTCCTAGAGGGGGCTGGGTGGGCCAGACAGGGGTGGGAAAGTGACTTTTATTAGTTGGCCGAGGAGTAGTGGGCAGAGTACTGAACTATGAGCTGGGGTTCAAGTCACTGAGCACCGTGTTCCCCAGGTCAAGGCCCTTGGTGAGAGGCAGTGGGACATCTAGAAGGGGGGAAGGGGGACAGAGCCACCTGTGACACTAGGACCAATCTCCATCTCCCACACACATGCATCACTTTCTCCAGCAAGAGCCATCTCTAATTGCTCACTCCCTGCCCCCTCCAAATCAGGACAAAGCTGACGATAATAAATCCCAGAGAAAGGCAACACTACGATGGCACAGGGCACTTTACACCACTAGCTAAAAGCTTCTCTGGACCAAGTGCCCCTCTCCCGTACAACGCAGAAAACCAACAGTACTGGCTGCATCCCAGCGCCGCAGCTTGAGCTCCTGTCGCCTCCAGGACGTCCGTTTTCTCTCTGGGCCTCTAGACCCCGCATGAACTGAGTAGCTTCAGAAGGTTCTCCCTCTCCACGGAGGCCAGAGGATGCCAGGGCCCCTCACTGCTCTATCAGACTCCCTGAGACCTCCTCCTGGACTGCCCTTCCCCAGCTAAGCATGGGGTTTGGAAAGGCCTGGATGTTAGAAACCAGCCCCAAAGTTTGGTACCTGAGGAGAGGAAGAGGAAGGGCTGATGAGAGTCGGGGGAGGGCCCTTGGGGCTCTGCCTTTCAGAACAACGCACCTGACCCTCAAGACTCTAGGATTCAACCAGATTCCTGGGACTCTGATGTTCTCATCCTATTCTCTTTTCCCTATTTCCAAGCCCTGACATGAGGGAGGACAGCTATGTTCAGAGAGGGACTGAGGAAACTGGCCCAGAGAGGAGGCGGAGTTGTTCTAGGTCACACAGCAGACAGGCTGGACAGCTCTCTGTAGCCCTGCCCCTGGGCAGGGAGGAGACACATGGGAAGGACACACACAGGACTGGGACCTAGTTCTGTCCAGTGCTGGCATGTGACCTTAACACTCTGTAAAATGAGGACTTTAAATCAGCTCCTGGCTCCACCAGTAAAAGCAGTGCCTGTTTCTAGGTGTGATTTAAAAGAATAAGCAAAAAATAAAATAAAAATAAAAATAAATAAAAGAATAAAGCATTCCTCCGTGACTTAAGGAGGAAGAAGACCTCTGCCCTGTGTTAACCTCACTACAGCCCTTCCCAGAAGTGAGGACAACCACTTCGCGGACTGGCGAGGGAGGCTGCAGTCCAATCAGCAGATGAGCAGCAAAGCAGCAGCCAGGCAATTCACAGCTGTGGGGGGTCCTGAAGGGCATGCGGACAGGAAGAGAAGTCAATCTCATTCCAGATCTGGCCCTTTAAGGCCCCCCTTTCTAGAAGCAGATGACATACCTGCCCCCTTGGGGCCCATTAAAGGATGTAACCTGGCTTCATCCCTGGCAGAGCCACCTTAGAGACAGGTTGGGAGGGGGGCCCCTAGGAGAGCAGGTGAGGCGTTAGAGACTTACCAAACACCCACCCTGGTTATCTAAGTCAGGATGTACTCTTGGCAAAACTGCTTGAGAGCATAAGAAAAGATCTGTCTCCTAGAAGTGGAAGGGCCTAAGGATGATGGAAACAAATCCTCAACCTCTCTGGGATGCCATCCCCTCAAATGGGAAACAGGGGCTTAGGAGAGAATTTAGTGGTACATCGTTGGCCCAGCCCCCACCCCATCCTGGGACCTCATTATTCTGTCCTCCCCGAAGGTGTGGAGCTGGGCAGTGCCAGAAAGCCAGCAGTCTCAAGGGCAAGGCTCTTCTTACAGCCACAATGGACCCAGGAAAGGCAACGCGGGTTGGGGGTGGGGGGGAGGGCGTGGAGGAGGCCTGCGTCAGCGCAGGTTCCAACTGGTAAAAGTTTGCGGGCAAACCCCTCCTGGAATCTGAGCATCTTCAATTTATCCAACTCTATAATGGGGACTTGGATCGCTTCTCGGCCTTTTGGCTAAGATCAAGTGTAGTATAATGGGGACTTGGTGCTACCATCTCACTCCCCAGGAGGGCTGGGAGAGACAGTTACAAAGTGGCCAGCTTTATTAGGGACCCAGCGGACTCCAGAAGCCCCAGGGAAGGGAGATCCGGGGCCCGGCACCACCCCGCCCCGCCCCCTCAGACGCACCAGCCGCCAAGACCGCACCTCAGCCTCCTTCACTGGGCCCCTGGCCCCCCGACTGTTTCTTCTTGGGGTCCATCAGTCCTTCCATCCGCGTCGGTGACGCCGTCCATCCAGCCGACGTCCCAGTCCGTCGGTCGGCCCCTCGGCGATGGCCTGTCGGGGGTGGCCAGGGGTCCCGGCGCTGAGGTCAGCGCTGGGGGGAGGCGGGGCCGCGGGGCGGGCTTCGGCGGAAGGGCGAGTCGGGCTCGGGGCCGTGGCCCCGCCGCAGGCGC
This sequence comes from Leptonychotes weddellii, assembly GCF_054177405.1. Lineage (NCBI taxonomy): Eukaryota > Metazoa > Chordata > Mammalia > Carnivora > Phocidae > Leptonychotes > Leptonychotes weddellii. The sequence continues at coordinate 18,806,836 of NC_138372.1, read as the reverse complement.
CCGGCGCCCCAGGGCACGCAGCCACCCAGGCCTAACGCCGAGGCGAGCAGCGCCGGCGGGCGGCCCCGGCGGCCGCGGCGCGGGCCCTTCTTGAGGCGCGAGCCGTGCGCCGCCAGGTAGAGCTCGGCCTGCGCCACGCCGCCGCTGAGGCGGCCCAGGCTCTCGGCGCGGTGCGCCAGGCGCAGCTCGGCCGCCAAGAAGACGCGGTGCAGCTGCAGCACACGGCTCTCCAGCTCCGACACCAGGCGCCGGTGGCCCTCCACCTCCAGCAGTCGCCGCCGCGCTTCGGCCAGCTCCAGCGCGCGGCCCCCGGCTCCCGCCGCCGCCGCCGCGCCCCCTGCCGGCCCGGTGCCCCCCGCGCCTCCGTTAGCGCCCTGGCGCCAGCGCTGCAGCTCCTGCCCCTCCGCCGAGCCCACCCACGCCGGGGCCGCGTAGGCCGGCGGCGAGACCTGAGCCGGGGTCGGAGTCAAGGTCGGAGTCGGGGGCGGGGGCTGAGGGGACGACAGGAGCTCCCGGGGCGGCGGCGGCGGCGGGGACCCCGGTTCCGCGGTCCCTTCCTGGGCCCCCGGGCCGCAGGCGCTGATGCGGCAGCCCGGCATCCCCCGCCCCCCGGCGGCCCGCAGCTGTCTGTACGCGGGTGTGGCCAGCTGCCCCCGCGAGGGGAGGACCGACGCCGCGCACGCGAGAGCGATGCAGCGGCAGCCCCCGCGCGAGCGGCGGGTGCGTCTTATAGCACACGGGGCGGAGCGATGGGCAGCACAGCCAGTCAGAGACTGGCATGCCTGAACCCGCCTCCCCGGCCCCGCCTTCTCAGGACCCTGCCCAAACCCTGCAGGTCCCTGGTCCTTCGTTCAGCTCCGCCCCCGCCCCCCCCCCCAGGCATCCGGTCCCCATCCATCTCCCCCCCCCCCCAGCTTGGGGTGGAAAGAGGACCGCGTCTACTTTGGTCTGGTCCCTGAGTCATAAGCTCTGGTAGCTGATGCTTAGAAATCATGGACTCCAGTCACCTCGCGGCGAAGGGTGGGGCGGGGCCTGAGGCCACACTGTGTGCCAGTGAGAGTCTGGACTAGAACTCAGGAGACTTGACTCCTTGGGCAGTACTCCTGCCCCTACGGCACGCTGCCCCTTGGCCGAATCGGTTCTGCCTGGGCTGGGCCACAAGTCTCGCCAGGACCCCTTCTCCAATCTCCCTGGGTCACAGCAATTGCACTACTGGGTATTT